>NW_025534047.1:160000-222500 GCF_020615455.1 Coregonus clupeaformis
CATAAAAGGTCATACATTTTAAAAGTTAAATGACTCATATTTTTGTTAGATTTTAGCATTCGATTTGAGGCCGAGGAATAGCCGCTCGGATCGGAAAGGAGGCAGAACGTGCGTTAAGGTTTCCTGAATAATAAAGCAAAAAAATAACATCAGAATAAAAAATGTATAGCGAGGATTGGAACAGTATAATGGTTTTGGAATGACAGTCACAGGGACCAGGGTTTGGTATAATGGTTTTGGAATGACAGTCACAGGGACCAGGGTTTGGTATAATGGTTTTGGAATGACAGTCACAGGGACCAGGGTTTGGTATAATGGTTTTGGAATGACAGTCACAGGGACCAGGGTTTGGTATAATGGTTATGGAATGACAGTCACAGGGACCAGGGTTTGGTATAAGGTTATGGAATGACAGTCACAGGGACCAGGGTTTGGTATAATGGTTATGGAATGACAGTCACAGGGACCAAGGTTTGGTATAATGGTTATGGAGTGACAGTCACAGGGACCAGGGTTTGGTATAATGGTTTTGGAATGACAGTCACAGGGACCAGGGTTTGGTATAATGGTTTTGGAATGACAGTCACAGGGACCAGGGTTTGGGATAATGGTTTTGGAATGACAGTCACAGGGACCAGGGTTTGGGATAATGGTTTTGGAATGACAGTCACAGGGACCAGGGTTTGGGATAATGGTTTTGGAATGACAGTCACGGGGACCAGGGTTTGGGATAATGGTTTTGGAATGACAGTCACAGGGACCAGGGTTTGGGATAATGGTTTTGGAATGACAGTCACAGGGACCAGGGTTTGGTATAATGGTTTTGGAATGACAGTCACAGGGACCAGGGTTTGGTATAATGGTTTTGGAATAAAAGTCACAGGGACCAGGGTTTGGGATAATGGTTTTGGAATGACAGTCACAGGGACCAGGGTTTGGGATAATGGTTTTGGAATGACAGTCACAGGGACCAGGGTTTGGGATAATGGTTTTGGAATGACAGTCACAGGGACCAGGGTTTGGGATATTGGTTTTGGAATGACAGTCACAGGGACCAGGGTTTGGGATAATGGTTTTGGAATGACAGTCACAGGGACCAGGGTTTGGTATAATGGTTTTGGAATGACAGTCACAGGGACCAGGGGTTTGGGATAATGGTTTTGGAATGACAGTCACAGGGACCAGGGTTTGGGATAATGATTTTGGAATGACAGTCACAGGGACCAGGGTTTGGTATAATGGTTTTGGAATGACAGTCACAGGGACCAGGGTTTGGGATAATGGTTTTGGAATGACAGTCACAGGGACCAGGGTTTGGGATAATGGTTTTGGAATGACAGTCACAGGGACCAGGGTTTGGGATAATGGTTTTGGAATGACAGTCACAGGGACCAGGGTTTGGGATAATGGTTTTGGAATGACAGTCACAGGGACCAGGGTTTGGTATAATGGTTTTGGAATGACAGTCACAGGGACCAGGGTTTGGTATAATGGTTTTGGAATGAAAGTCACAGGGACCAGGGTTTGGTATAATGGTTTTGGAATGACAGTCACAGGGACCAGGGTTTGGGATAATGGTTTTGGAATGACAGTCACAGGGACCAGGGTTTGGGATAATGGTTTTGGAATGACAGTCACAGGGACCAGGGTTTGGGATAATGGTTTTGGAATGACAGTCACAGGGACCAGGGTTTGGGATAATGGTTTTGGAATGACAGTCACAGGGACCAGGGTTTGGGATAATGGTTTTGGAATGACAGTCACAGGGACCAGGGTTTGGTATAATGGTTTTGGAATGACAGTCACAGGGACCAGGGTTTGGTATAATGGTTTTGGAATGAAAGTCACAGGGACCAGGGTTTGGTATAATGGTTTTGGAATGACAGTCACAGGGACCAGGGTTTGGGATAATGGTTTTGGAATGACAGTCACAGGGACCAGGGTTTGGGATAATGGTTTTGGAATGACAGTCACAGGGACCAGGGTTTGGGATATTGGTTTTGGAATGACAGTCACAGGGACCAGGGTTTGGGATAATGGTTTTGGAATGACAGTCACAGGGACCAGGGTTTGGTATAATGGTTTTGGAATGACAGTCACAGGGACCAGGGTTTGGGATAATGGTTTTGGAATGACAGTCACAGGGACCAGGGTTTGGTATAATGGTTTTGGAATGACAGTCACAGGGACCAGGGTTTGGGATAATGGTTTTGGAATGACAGTCACAGGGACCAGGGTTTGGGATAATGGTTTTGGAATGACAGTCACAGGGACCAGGGTTTGGGATAATGGTTTTGGAAATGAAAGTCACAGGGACCAGGGTTTGGGATAATGGTTTTGGAATGACAGTCACAGGGACCAGGGTTTGGGATAATGGTTTTGGAATGACAGTCACAGGGACCAGGGTTTGGTATAATGGTTTTGGAATGACAGTCACAGGGACCAGGGTTTGGTATAATGGTTTTGGAATGACAGTCACAGGGACCAGGGTTTGGGATAATGGTTTTGGAATGACAGTCACAGGGACCAGGGTTTGGGATAATGGTTTTGGAATGACAGTCACAGGGACCAGGGTTTGGGATAATGGTTTTGGAATGACAGTCACAGGGACCAGGGTTTGGGATAATGGTTTTGGAATGACAGTCACAGGGACCAGGGTTTGGGATAATGGTTTTGGAATGACAGTCACAGGGACCAGGGTTTGGGATAATGGTTTTGGAATGACAGTCACAGGGACCAGGGTTTGGTATAATGGTTTTGGAATGACAGTCACAGGGACCAGGGTTTGGTATAATGGTTTTGGAATGAAAGTCACAGGGACCAGGGTTTGGTATAATGGTTTTGGAATGACAGTCACAGGGACCAGGGTTTGGGATAATGGTTTTGGAATGACAGTCACAGGGACCAGGGTTTGGGATAATGGTTTTGGAATGACAGTCACAGGGACCAGGGTTTGGGATATTGGTTTTGGAATGACAGTCACAGGGACCAGGGTTTGGGATAATGGTTTTGGAATGACAGTCACAGGGACCAGGGTTTGGTATAATGGTTTTGGAATGACAGTCACAGGGACCAGGGTTTGGGATAATGGTTTTGGAATGACAGTCACAGGGACCAGGGTTTGGTATAATGGTTTTGGAATGACAGTCACAGGGACCAGGGTTTGGGATAATGGTTTTGGAATGACAGTCACAGGGACCAGGGTTTGGGATAATGGTTTTGGAATGACAGTCACAGGGACCAGGGTTTGGGATAATGGTTTTGGAATGAAAGTCACAGGGACCAGGGTTTGGGATAATGGTTTTGGAATTACAGTCACAGGGACCAGGGTTTGGGATAATGGTTTTGGAATGACAGTCACAGGGACCAGGGTTTGGTATAATGGTTTTGGAATGATAGTCACAGGGACCAGGGTTTGGTATAATGGTTTTGGAATGACAGTCACAGGGACCAGGGTTTGGGATAATGGTTTTGGAATGACAGTCACAGGGACCAGGGTTTGGGATAATGGTTTTGGAATGACAGTCACAGGGACCAGGGTTTGGGATAATGGTTTTGGAATAAAAGTCACAGGGACCAGGGTTTGGGATAATGGTTTTGGAATGACAGTCACAGGGACCAGGGTTTGGGATAATGGTTTTGGAATGACAGTCACAGGGACCAGGGTTTGGTATAATGGTTTTGGAATGACAGTCACAGGGACCAGGGTTTGGGATAATGGTTTTGGAATGAAAGTCACAGGGACCAGGGTTTGGTATAATGGTTTTGGAATGACAGTCACAGGGACCAGGGTTTGGGATAATGGTTTTGGAATGACAGTCACAGGGACCAGGGTTTGGGATAATGGTTTTGGAATGACAGTCACAGGGACCAGGGTTTGGGATATTGGTTTTGGAATGACAGTCACAGGGACCAGGGTTTGGGATAATGGTTTTGGAATGACAGTCACAGGGACCAGGGTTTGGTATAATGGTTTTGGAATGAAAGTCACAGGGACCAGGGTTTGGGATAATGGTTTTGGAATGACAGTCACAGGGACCAGGGTTTGGATAATGGTTTTGGAATGACAGTCACAGGGACCAGGGTTTGGGATAATGGTTTTGGAATGACAGTCACAGGGACCAGGGTTTGGGATAATGGTTTTGGAATGACAGTCACAGGGACCAGGGTTTGGGATAATGGTTTTGGAATGACAGTCACAGGGACCAGGGTTTGGGATAATGGTTTTGGAATTACAGTCACAGGGACCAGGGTTTGGGATAATGGTTTTGGAATGACAGTCACAGGGACCAGGGTTTGGGATAATGGTTTTGGAATGACAGTCACAGGGACCAGGGTTTGGGATAATGGTTTTGGAATGACAGTCACAGGGACCAGGGTTTGGGATAATGGTTTTGGAATGACAGTCACAGGGACCAGGGTTTGGGATAATGGTTTTGGAATGACAGTCACAGGGACCAGGGTTTGGGATAATGGTTTTGGAATGACAGTCACAGGGACCAGGGTTTGGGATAATGGTTTTGGAATGACAGTCACAGGGACCAGGGTTTTGGATAATGGTTTTGGAATGACAGTCACAGGGACCAGGGTTTTGGATAATGGTTTTGGAATTACAGTCACAGGGACCAGGGTTTGGGATAATGGTTTTGAAATGACAGTCACAGGGACCAGGGTTTGGGATAATGGTTTTGGAATGACAGTCACAGGGACCAGGGTTTGGGATAATGGTTTTGGAATTACAGTCACAGGGACCAGGGTTTGGGATAATGGTTTTGGAATGACAGTCACAGGGACCAGGGTTTGGTATAATGGTTTTGGAATGACAGTCACAGAGACCAGGGTTTGATATAATGGTTTTGGAATGACAGTCACAGGGACCAGGGTTTGGTATAATGGTTTTGGAATGACAGTCACAGGGACCAGGGTTGGAGTCTCTGCTATGCTTAAGTACTGGAATTCCCACTGAATAATGTATAAATTAATTAAACATTAAAAATAATGTATTTTTTTTGTTTCTTAACATTCTCTGAACTATTTGAGAACATGCCTAATGTCAAACCAGTTGGAAAACGTTTCTAGAACATTACCAACATTTGTATTAAATATATATATTTTGAACTTTTAGGAAACGTTCTGTTAAAGTAAAGAAATACCAAGAAAACAACTATTTTTGTCAAGTTCCTTAAACGTGCTGAGAATGTTCCAAAGCCAAGCAACTATTCTGCATCATTACCCGAAAGTTTTGGCAAGGTTGTATGCCAAATAACCACAGGACAACCCCACTCTCACCAAGCTCTAAGAAACATATGGTTCTCAGAACGCTAGGTGCTAGCTGGGAGGTTGGTACATAGCCTAAGGGTTGATACCAGTAGTTGAATCACAAATACATACATACATATATATATGTAGTCCTCTGTAGCTCAATTGGTATAGCATGGCGCTTGTAACGCCCAGGGTAGTGGGTTCGATCCCCGGGACCACCCATACGTAAAAATGTATGCACACATGACTGTAAGTCGCTTTGGATAAAAGCGTCTGCTAAATGGCATATTATTATTATATGCATGCATACACATACATACTGTATATATACATATCCTTAAAAAAATATATTTCCCTTTATTACTTTCCAACCCCACCACCCCTTCCCTAATTGGAGTAAACTAGTGAACAACAATGCTTAGGCCTCTACTTCCAGCTTATACATACTATATACATTTTATGGACACAGTCAATTTTACAATAATTCTACTTTGTTTGTTTTTACTCCTGAACTTCCTCTACCCTCTACCTCTCCGATCATTTTCATGATGTCCATCCGGTTTGCTTCTATATGCCATATCTTTCTAACTGTGCTCCTTCACAAAAGCTCTCAACCTATAACCTATATGACTATTATTAAATCATTGATTAGACCCTCTGAGGGTTTCCTGCTATACATGGTCAAATTATTTATAAAAAAACACACGCAGGCACATGCACACACACACACACACACACACACACACACACACACACACACATCTTTCCACTTCAGATGCCTTGGTAAACAGGAAACATACATTTAAATGTCACTGCAAACGTGATATGCAATATTGCCGACGTGATACGCTATTTGGTGACTTGGTGACACAGTGATTAATCGTCTGTCTATTTTTGATCCCATAATAAGCTGAAAACACCCTCAGAAATGACAAGGGTTCACGTTTGATTAATGTGTCTCATGTCGAAGTTTATTATCTAAAGCTTTGAGGGAAAACAATCAACCGGTTAATGTTGTTTTGGTGTAGCTACGATCTGAACAGCAGTGACGTTGGCCTGCGTCCCAAAATGACACACTCTTCCCTGCGTAGTGCACTACCCTATAGGGCCCTGATCTAAAGTAGTGCACTACGTAGGGAATAGGGTGCCATTTGGGACGTACTCTAAGTGCTGTTAGTGTCCGTGGGGGAGTTTCCCAGGTAGGCCTATACTATGTTTACTCAGCTGAGATGCAGTTCAGCAGATGTTCTGTAGTAAATGGTTTGTGAACAGATCAACGGAATAGTAGATGCTGCTGACTGTGGACGGTCTTAGATCTCTGGTATTCAGGAACACTGGGCCCTCAGATGATCACAAAGCACCAACAGCAACAGCCGTAGCACACAGCAATATTGGTTGTTGTTGTTGTTGTTGTTGATCTGATCTGAATGGTTGTTGTGTGGAATTTACAGCCGATTACAACAGACGTAATATACATCTGAACAACCTGAATTTGATCCCATTACAACATTGTAAAACATTTCGACTAAAAAACGATGCAGCCCCACATCTCACTCCCCTCTCCACTGACTGTTGAGGTGAAGTACAAAACTGTCACGCCCTGGCCTTGAGAGGCCTGTTGTCTTTAGTTGGTTTGGTCAGGGCGTGAGTTTCTATGTTATATATTCTATGTTTATGATCTAGTTAGTCTATTTCTATGTTGCAGTGATAGGTTGTGTTTCTAGGTTTGGCCGGGTGTGATTCCCGATCAGAGGCAGCTGTCGCTCGTTGTCTCTGATTGGGAATCATCCTTAGGTAGCCCATTGCCTACTGTGTATAGTGGGATCTTGTTCCTGTTAGTCTGCTGTGTATAGTGGGATCTTGTTCCTGTTAGTCTGGTGTGTATTGTGGGATCTTGTTCCTGTTAGTCTGGTGTGTATTGTGGGATCTTGTTCCTGTTAGTCTGGTGTGTATTGTGGGATCTTGTTCCTGTTAGTCTGGTGTGTATTGTGGGATCTTGTTCCTGTTAGGCTGGTGTGTATTGTGGGATCTTGTTCCTGTTAGGCTGGTGTGTGTATAGCCCTTTGGACTTCACGTTACGTTGTTTCTTGTTTTGTTGAATGTTTATTTAGTTAATAAACATGTACGCTATTCACGCTGCACCTTGGTCCGACCCGTCTCTCAACGTTCGTGACGAAAACGCTCAGCGAGTGTGTCCCAAATAGCACCCTATTCCCTATGTAGTGCACTACAACCCTACGAATTCCCTTATCTTGATGACTTTTTGAAAATCCAATCAGTTTTCCCAAGTTGATTCATCATCATCAGTTAAGTGTTTTTTTGGGTTGAAATAATGTGGAAACATCAACCAGTTTTTGCCCAGTGGGAAGTCTGGCCATGTAAGGAGTGGAGCCCTTAGCTTGGTTTATACTGTTCAACACCTGTTGAGATGATGAAGCAACATATGCGTCCCAAATAGCACCATATTCCCTATGTAGTGCACTACTTTTGACCAGAGCCTATCAAAATTGGTGCACTGAATAGGGAATAGGGTGCCATTTGGGACCGAGATACAGGGCTGTGAAAAAGTATTTGCCCCCTTGATTTTCTCTATTTGTACATGTTTTTGATACTGAATGTTATCAGATCAACCAAAACCTAGGATTAGATAAAGGGAACCTGAGTTTACAAAAAAAATAAAAGAATGTATACTTATTTTATTTATTAACAAAGTTATGCAACACCAAATTCCCCTGTGTGAAAAAGTAATTGCCCTCTTCCACTCCATAACTTGTTGTGCCACCTTTAGCTGCAATGACTCCAACCAAATGCTTCCTGTAGTTGTTGATCAGTCTCTCACGTCGCTGTGGAGGAATTTTGGCCAACTCTTGCATGCGGAACTGCTTTAACTCAGCAACATTTGTGGGTTTTCAAGCATGAACTGCTCGTTTTTCAAGTCCTGCCACAACATCTCAATTGTGATTAGGTCTGGACTTTGACTAGGCCATTCCAAAACTTCAAATGTGTTGCTTTTAAACCATTTTCATGTAGACTTGATTGTGTGTTTCGGATCATTGTCTTGCTGCATGACCCAGCTGCGCTTCAGCTCACAGACGGATGGTCTGACATTCTCCTGTAGAATTCTCTGATACAGAGCAGAATTCATGGTTCCTTCTATTAAGGCAAGTCGTCCAGGTCCTGAGGCAGCAAAGCATCCCCAAACCATCACACCACCACCACCGTGCTTGACTGTTGGTATGAGGTTCTTACTGTGGAATGCAGTGTTTGGTTTTTGCGAGGCACAACGGGACCCATAATGGGATTGATCAACAACTACAGAAAGTGTTTGGCTGGAGTCATTGCAGCTAAAGCTGTTATTGAGTGTAAGGGGGCAATTACTTTTTCACACAGGGGCATTGGGTGTTGCATAACTTTGTTTATGAAATAAATGAAATAAGTATGTAATTGTTGTGTTATTTGTTCACTCGGGTTCCCTTTATCTAATATTAGGGTTTGGTTGAAGATCTGATTAATATTCAGCATCAGAAATATGCAAAAATAGAGAAAATTAGAAAGGGGGCCAATGCTTTTTCACATCACTGTACATTACCCAACGTGTATACCATTCGTTCAAGCTGTGTGGTCTGTGACCCCAGTCATTGATGTTAGTCAGGTCAGATAAGTTTAGCTGAGACCACCCGATGGAGCCTGACTGAAAACCACGTGGAACTCGTTCCCTCACACCTAGATTACTGTATTATGAAACGGGTTCAGAGAAATGATCAAAAACGGCTCTTACAAAAGTGATTATGAAATCCGTTAGAAGGCTATGAATGAAAATCCACATTCATTGTTGTTATACATTCTAGGTCCCTAATGACACCATGTTCCCTATATAGTGCACTTAATTTGACCAGAGGCACTTCACTACATAGTGAATAGGGGTCGATTTGGGATAGACATACTGTCACTACTTAGTATTTTTATTCCATTCTTGTTATTCTAAATTCAGATACGGTGGCAGCATTAAAGACATGCTCCGGTACTTTGGTGGCAGCATTAAAGACATGCTCCGGTACTTTGGTGGCAGCATTAAATACATGCTCCAGTACTTTGGTGGCAGCATTAAATACATGCTCCAGTACTTTGGTGGCAGCATTAAAGACATGTTCCAGTACTTTGGTGGCAGCATTAAAGACATGCTTCAGTACTTTGGTGGCAGCATTAAAGACATGTTCCAGTACTTTGGTGGCAGCATTAAAGACATGCTTCAGTACTTTGGTGGCAGCATTAAATACATGCTCCAGTACTTTGGTGGCAGCATTAAAGACATGTTCCAGTACTTTGGTGGCAGCATTAAAGACATGTTCCAGTACTTTGGTGGCAGCATTAAAGACATGCTCCGGAACTTTGGTGACTACTAAGTATTTTTTACGAAATCCTTAGTTTGAAAGCGACTGTTTTTCTGGAAGCTGTGCTGCGCCATTTTCCCTACATTTTCCCCCACAATGGCCACCCCCCCTAGCAATTTCAGTTCAACCAATGAGCTTCAGCCCCTAGCCATGTGAGTGACAGCTGACAAGATGCACATCATGTACACACAGCAGAGCGAGAGAGAGAGCGATGACATGGTGCACATATCTGCACTTGTGATGTAGTAATTTTCGGGGGCCATTTTTGGCTCATGAGCACTACTTTCAGAACTACTGGCTTAAAAAGTATACAAAAGAAGTACTGGAGAATCTCTTTTAACAGTAAAATATATTTAACTACAGTTCTGTCTGCAGCAGTCTCCGATTCTTGTAGATAAGTGGGACAATATTGAATAATTCCTTTTCAATTACAGTTGAGGATGTTGAAAGGGAGGACAGTTCATGGCTGGCTAGATTGATTGGGCCTGTAATTGTTGTGTCTGTTCGTTGCCTGTGATGTTGTGTGGCTCCCTCAGAAATGTAGCATGACAGAGGGGGGACGGGGGGGTGTAGCATGACAGAGGGGGGGAGACGGGGGATGTAGAGAGGGGGGAGACGGGGGATGTAGCATGACAGAGGGGGAGACGGGGGATGTAGCATGACAGGGGGGAGACGGGGATGTAGCATGACGGAGGGGGGAGACGGGGATGTAGCATGACAGACGGGGGGAGACGGGGGATGTAGCATGACAGGGGGGGAGACGGGGGATGTAGCATGACAGAGGGGGAGACGGGGGGTGTAGCATGACAGAGGGGGGAGACGGGGGATGTAGCATGACAGAGGGGGGAGACGGGGGGTGTAGCATGACAGAGGGGGGGAGACAGGGGGTGTAGCATGACAGAGGGGGGGAGACGGGGGATGTAGCATGACAGAGGGGGGAGACGGGGGATGTAGCATGACAGAGGGGGGAGACGGGGGGATGTAGCATGACAGAGGGGGGAGACGGGGGGATGTAGCATGACAGAGGGGGGAGACGGGGGGTGTAGCATGACAGAGGGGGGAGACGGGGGATGTAGCATGACAGAGGGGGAGACGGGGATGTAGCATGACAGAGGGGGGAGACGGGGGATGTAGCATGACAGAGGGGGAGACGGGGGATGTAGCATGACAGAGGGGGAGACGGGGGATGTAGCATGACAGAGGGGGGGAGACGGGGATGTAGCATGACAGAGGGGGGAAAGACGGGGGATGTAGCATGACAGAGGGGGGAGACGGGGGATGTAGCATGACAGAGGGGGAGACGGGGGATGTAGCATGACAGAGGGGGAGACGGGGGATGTAGAGAGGGGGAGACGGGGGATGTAGCATGACAGAGGGGGGAGACGGGGGGGTGTAGAGAGGGGGGAGACGGGGGGATGTAGCATGACAGAGGGGGAGACGGGGGGTGTAGCATGACGGAGGGGGGGAGACGGGGGATGTAGCATGACAGAGGGGGGAGACGGGGATGTAGCATGACAGAGGGGGAGACGGGGGATGTAGCATGACAGAGGGGGGGACGGGGGATGTAGCATGACAGAGGGGGGAGACGGGGGGATGTAGCATGACATTTTAAATTTTTTACATTTTAGTCATTTAGCAGACGCTCTTATCCAGAGCGACTTACAGTTAGTGAATACATCTTTTTTTTATACTGGCCCCCCGTGGGAATCAAACCCACAACCCTGGCGTTGCAAACGCCATCCTCTATTAACTGAGCTACATCCCTGCCGGCCATTCCCTCCCCTACCCTGGACGACGCTGAGCCAATTGTGCGCCGCCCATGAGTCTCCCGGTCGCGGCCGGCTGCGACAGAGCCTGGATGACAGAGGGGGGGAGACGGGGGATGTAGCATGACAGAGGGGGGGAGACGGGGGATGTAGCATGACAGGGGGGAGACGGGGATGTAGCATGACAGAGGGGGAGACGGGGGATGTAGCATGACAGAGGGGGGAGACGGGGGATGTAGCATGACAGAGGGGGAGACGGGGGTGTAGCATGACAGAGGGGGGAGACGGGGGATGTAGCATGACAGAGGGGGGAGACGGGGGATGTAGCATGACAGAGGGGGAGACGGGGGATGTAGCATGACAGAGGGGGGAGACGGGGATGTAGCATGACAGAGGGGGGGAGACGGGGGATGTAGCATGACAGAGGGGGAGACGGGGGTGTAGCATGACAGAGGGGAGAGACGGGGATGTAGCATGACAGAGGGGGGAGACGGGGATGTAGCATGACAGGGGGAGACGGGGTGGGGCGGGGATGGGGGGAGACGGGGGATGTAGCATGACAGAGGGGGGAGACGGGGGATGTAGAGGGGGGAGACGGGGGATGTAGAGAGGGGGGAGACGGGGATGTAGCATGACAGAGGGGGGAGACGGGGGATGTAGAGAGGGGGAGACGGGGGGATGTAGCATGACAGAGGGGGGGAGACGGGGGGTGTAGCATGACAGAGGGGGGAGACGGGGATGTAGCATGACAGAGGGGGGAGACGGGGGATGTAGCATGACAGAGGGGGGAGACGGGGGATATAGCATGACAGAGGGGGAGACGGGGATGTAGCATGACAGAGGGGGGAGACGGGGGATGTAGCATGACAGAGGGGGAGACGGGGATGTAGCATGACAGAGGGGGGAGACGGGGGATGTAGCATGACAGAGGGGGGAGACGGGGGTGTAGCATGACAGAGGGGGGAGACGGGGGATGTAGCATGACAGAGGGGGGAGACGGGGGATGTAGCATGACAGAGGGGGGAGACGGGGATGTAGCATGACAGAGGGGGGAGACGGGGGATGTAGAGAGGGGGAGACGGGGGGTGTAGCATGACAGAGGGGGAGACGGGGGGATGTAGCATGACAGAGGGGGAGACGGGGATGTAGCATGACAGAGGGGGGAGACGGGGGATGTAGCATGACAGAGGGGGGAGACGGGGGATGTAGCATGACAGAGGGGGGAGACGGGGGATGTAGCATGACAGAGGGGGGAGACGGGGGATGTAGCATGACAGAGGGGGGAGACGGGGGATGTAGCATGACAGAGGGGGAGACGGGGGATGTAGCATGACAGAGGGGGGAGACGGGGGATGTAGCATGACAGAGGGGGGAGACGGGGGATGTAGCATGACAGAGGGGGGAGACGGGGGGTGTAGCATGACAGAGGGGGGATACGGGGATGTAGCATGACAGAGGGGGGAGACGGGGGATGTAGCATGACAGAGGGGGGAGACGGGGGATGTAGCATGACAGAGGGGGGAGACGGGGATGTAGCATGACAGAGGGGGAGACGGGGATGTAGCATGACAGAGGGGGAGACGGGGGATGTAGCATGACAGAGGGGGGAGACGGGGGATGTAGCATGACAGAGGGGGGAGACGGGGATGTAGCATGACAGAGGGGGGAGACGGGGGATGTAGCATGACAGAGGGGGAGACGGGGGATGTAGAGAGGGGGGAGACGGGGATGTAGCATGACAGAGGGGGGAGACGGGGGGTGTAGCATGACAGAGGGGGGAGACGGGGGGTGTAGCATGACAGAGGGGGGAGACGGGGGATGTAGCATGACAGAGGGGGAGATGGGGGATGTAGCATGACAGAGGGGGGAGACGGGGATGTAGCATGACAGAGGGGGAGAGACGGGGATGTAGCATGACAGAGGGGGGAGACGGGGATGTAGAGAGGGGGGAGACGGGGGATGTAGCATGACAGAGGGGGGAGACGGGGGATGTAGCATGACAGAGGGGGGAGACGGGGGTGTAGCATGACAGAGGGGGAGACGGGGGGGATGTAGCATGACAGAGGGGGGGAGACGGGGGATGTAGAGAGGGGGAGACGGGGGATGTAGCATGACAGAGGGGGGAGACGGGGGGTGTAGAGAGGGGGAGACGGGGATGTAGCATGACAGAGGGGGGAGACGGGGGATGTAGCATGACAGAGGGGGGGAGACGGGGGATGTAGAGAGGGGGGAGACGGGGGATGTAGCATGACAGAGGGGGGGAGACGGGGGGTGTAGCATGACAGAGGGGGGAGACGGGGGGACGGTTGTCCAAAGCCAAGCCATCACCTGAGGACTCAGGTACAACACCTCACCACGACGATGAGTCACATTGACGTTGTGAGATTATTTCTGTCGTTAACTGTGGACCGAGAGGAATAACCTCTTGCCCTAGCTAAGCATGCCTCTCAAATGGCACCCTATTCCCTATATAGTGCACTACTTTATAGGGAATAGGGTGCCATTTGAGAATCACTTAACAGGAGAGGTTACATAGCTTGGCTTGGCTTTCCTTTGTCTCTGGAAAGTTAATTAAGAGTTGGACCAAATGAGACATGATTTATTCAGCTGGCAGTAACCAACAGTACATGATTAAGAGTTGGGCCAAATGAGACATGATTTCTTCGGCTGACAGTATCAGTACATGATGAAGCCTCATGTGAATGGGAGACTGCAGGGTGAACAGGGTCGAGGTAGATTATTAGGACTGCTACATAGGCCCTGTGTGACTGTTGATATCAAAGACACATTCAGTCAGATGTTCAGTATGTTTCCAATTAATGAAAGACCTCTTTGAATTTATTTAAGAATATGACTTGAGGTGACCTACACTCCATTGTTGATGTTTTTCTTGTCATAGGAGACTTGGTAAATAACTGATGCTGTTTATCTACTATGGATCTGAATGCATGCATGTAATAGTCTGTGTGGATGGCTGGGTCCTCTTGGGGGCAGAGTGTGATGATATATATATATAGTAATAGTAATGTAATAGTCTGTGTGGATGGCCTCGTCCTCTTGGGGGCAGAGTGTGATGATATATATATATAGTAATAGTAATGTAATAGTCTGTGGATGGCTGGGTCCTCTAGGGGGCAGAGTGTGATGATATATATATATATAGTAATAGTAATGTAATAGTCTGTGTGGATGGCTGTGTCCTCTTGGGGGCAGAGTGTGATGATATATATATATATAGTAATAGTAATGTAATAGTCTATGTGGATGGCTGGGTCCTCTTGGGGGCAGAGTGTGATGATATATATATATATAGTAATAGTAATGTAATAGTCTGTGTGGATGGCTGTGTCCTCTTGGGGGCAGAGTGTGATGATATATATATATAGTAATAGTAATGTAATAGTCTGTGTGGATGGCTGCGTCCTCTTGGGGGCAGAGTGTGATGATATATATATATAGTAATAGTAATGTAATAGTCTGTGTGGATGGCTGGGTCCTCTTGGGGGCAGAGTGTGATGATATATATATATAGTAATAGTAATGTAATAGTCTGTGTGGATGGCTGTGTCCTCTTGGGGGCAGAGTGTGATGATATATATATATATAGTAATAGTAATGTAATAGTCTGTGTGGATGGCTGGTCCTCTTGGGGGCAGAGTGTGGTGATATATATATATATATAGTAATAGTAATGTAATAGTCTGTGTGGATGGCTGTGTCCTCTTGGGGGCAGAGTGTGATGATATATATATATAGTAATAGTAATGTAATAGTCTGTGTGGATGGCTGTGTCCTCTTGGGGGCAGAGTGTGATGATATATATATATATAGTAATAGTAATGTAATAGTCTGTGGATGGGTTACTATTTTAGACCTCCTTTATTCCTATTTTTGTTACCTCCTGTTATCCTGTTACCTCCTGTTATCTCGTTACCTCACGTTACCTCCTGTTATCCCGTTACCTCCAGGTATCCTGTTACCTCCCGTTATCCTGTTACCTCCTGTTATCCCGTTACCTCCCGTTATCCTGTTACCTACCGTTATCCTGTTACCTCCCGGTATGCTGTTACCTCCCGTTATCCTGTTACCTACCGTTATCCTGTTACCTCCCGGTATGCTGTTACCTCCCGTTATCCCGTTACCTCCCGTTATCCTGTTACCTACCGTTATCCTGTTACCTCCTGTTATCCTGTTACCTCCCGTTATCCCGTTACCTCCCGTTATCCCGTTACCTCCCGGTATGCTGTTACCTACCGTTATCCTGTTACCTACCGTTATCCTGTTACCTCCCGGTATGCTGTTACCTCCCGTTATCCCGTTACCTCCCGTTATCCCGTTACCTCCCGGTATGCTGTTACCTCCTGTTATCCTGTTACCTCCTGTTATCTCGTTACCTCACGTTACCTCCCGTTATCCCGTTACCTCCAGGTATCCTGTTACCTCCCGTTATCCTGTTACCTCCCGTTATCCTGTTACCTCCCGGTATGCTGTTACCTCCCGTTATCCCGTTACCTCCCGTTACCTCCCGTTATCCTGTTACCTCCCGTTATCCCGTTACCTCCCGTTATCCTGTTACCTCCCGTTATCCTGTTACCTCCCGGTATGCTGTTACCTCCCGTTATCCTGTTACCTCCTGTTATCCTGTTACCTCCTGTTATCCCGTTACCTCCCGTTATCCTGTTACCTACCGTTATCCTGTTACCTCCCGTTATCCCGTTACCTCCCGTTATCCTGTTACCTCCCGTTATCCCGTTACCTCCCGTTATCCCGTTACCTCCCGGTATGCTGTTACCTACCGTTATCCCGTTACCTCCCGTTATCCCGTTACCTCCCGTTATCCTGTTACCTCCCGTTATCCCGTTACCTCCCGTTATCCCGTTACCTACCCGGTATGCTGTTACCTCCCGTTATCCCGTTACCTCCCGGTATGCTGTTACCTCCCGTTATCCCGTTACCTCCCGTTATCCCGTTACCTCCCGTTATCCTGTTACCTCCCGTTATCCCGTTACCTCCCGTTATCCCGTTACCTCCCGGTATGCTGTTACCTACCGTTATCCCGTTACCTCCCGGTATGCCGTTACCTCCTGTTATCCTGTTACCTCCTGTTATCTCGTTACCTCACGTTACCTCCCGTTATCCCGTTACCTCCAGGTATCCTGTTACCTCCCGTTATCCTGTTACCTCCCGTTATCCTGTTACCTCCCGGTATGCTGTTACCTCCCGTTATCCCGTTACCTCCCGTTATCCTGTTACCTCCCGTTATCCCGTTACCTCCCGTTATCCTGTTACCTCCCGTTATCCTGTTACCTCCCGGTATGCTGTTACCTCCCGTTATCCTGTTACCTCCTGTTATCCTGTTACCTCCTGTTATCCCGTTACCTCCCGTTATCCTGTTACCTACCGTTATCCTGTTACCTCCCGTTATCCCGTTACCTCCCGTTATCCTGTTACCTCCCGTTATCCCGTTACCTCCCGTTATCCCGTTACCTCCCGGTATGCTGTTACCTACCGTTATCCCGTTACCTCCCGTTATCCCGTTACCTCCCGTTATCCTGTTACCTCCCGTTATCCCGTTACCTCCCGTTATCCCGTTACCTCCCGGTATGCTGTTACCTCCCGTTATCCCGTTACCTCCCGGTATGCTGTTACCTCCCGTTATCCCGTTACCTCCCGTTATCCCGTTACCTCCCGTTATCCTGTTACCTCCCGTTATCCTGTTACCTCCCGGTATGCTGTTACCTCCCGTTATCCCGTTACCTCCCGGTATGCTGTTACCTACCGTTATCCTGTTACCTACCGTTATCCTGTTACCTCCCGGTATGCTGTTACCTCCCGTTATCCCGTTACCTCCCGGTATGCTGTTACCTACCGTTATCCTGTTACCTACCGTTATCCTGTTACCTCCCGGTATGCTGTTACCTCCCGTTATCCCGTTACCTCCCGTTATCCCGTTACCTCCCGGTATGCTGTTACCTACCGTTATCCTGTTACCTCCCGGTATGCTGTTACCTACCGTTATCCTGTTACCTCCCGGTATGCTGTTACCTACCGTTATCCTGTTACCTCCCGGTATGCTGTTACCTCCCGTTATCCTGTTACCTCCCGGTATGCTGTTACCTCCCGTTATCCCGTTACCTCCCGTTATCCTGTTACCTCCCGGTATGCTGTTATCTCCTGTTACCTCCCGGTATCCTGTTACCTCCCGGTATCCTGTTACCTCCAGCTATGCTGTTACCTCCTGTTACCGTTATCCCGTTACCTACCGTTATCGCGTTACCTCCCGTTATTTAATTAAATTAATTAATTAAATTAATTAATATTAATTAATATGCCATTTAGCAGACGCTTTTATCCAAAGCGACTTACAGTCATGCGTGCATACATTTTTGTGTATGGGTAGTCCCGGGGATCGAACCCACTACCTTGGCGTTACAAGCGCCGTGCTCTACCAGCTGAGCTACAGAGGACGGGATAACAGAGTTACCTACCGTTATCCCGTTACCTCCTGTTATCCTGTTACCTCCCGGTATCCCATTACCTCCCGTTACCTCCTGTTATCCTGTTACCTTCCGGTATGCTGTTACCTCCCGTTATTCCGTTACCTACTGTTACCTCCTGTTATCCCGTTACCTCCCGTTATTCCGTTACCTACTGTTACCTCCGGTATGCCGTTATCTCCCGTTACCCCGTTACCTCACGGTATGACGTTACTTATCCCGTTACCTCCTGGTATCCCTGGTATCCTGTTACCTCCTGGTATCCCGTTACCTCCTGGTATCCCGTTACCTCCTGGTATCCCTGGTATCCTGTTACCTCCTGGTATCCCGTTACCTCCTGGTATCCCGTTACCTCCTGGTATCCCGTTACCTCCTGGTATCCCTGGTATCCTGTTACCTCCTGGTATCCCGTTACCTCCTGGTATCCCGTTACCTCCTGGTATCCCTGGTATCCCGTTACCTCCTGGTATCCCGTTACCTCCTGGTATCCCGTTACTTCCTGGTATCCCTGGTATCCCGTTACCTCCTGGTATCCCGTTACCTCCTGGTATCCCTGGTATCCTGTTACCTCCTGGTATCCCGTTACCTCCTGGTATCCCTGGTATCCCGTTACCTCCTGGTATCCCGTTACCTCCTGGTATCCCGTTACCTCCTGGTATCCCGTTACCTCCTGGTATCCCTGGTATCCCGTTACCTCCTGGTATCCCGTTACCTCCTGGTATCCCGTTACCTCCTGGTATGCCTACAGACAGCCGGTGAACAGAATCAGAGGGCAGAGAGCTCCTGTGGTTGTGTCTGTCTGTGCATAACGGGAGCTAGGGCACATCAGCAGCAGTGAGGTGGATGTCATCTGCAGAGAGGAGAGCTCAGCTTCCTCAACCTTTTCATTGAAGGATATTTCTGCAGTGACTGTGGGAGAGACTGGGGCCAAGACTTCAACAATAGCCCAGAGGATGAGGTCGCTTTTAGGAGATTGTGACCAAGAGATATAGTAGTCTATATCTTATATTTTATGTGCAAGCACTGCTTAAAAGTCCCGGGCGTTCAGAGATGGTGTTTATATCGCATTGATAATCGAAGGCATACTTATCCTTTGTGAAAGCGCTTTTAAAACAGAGGATCAGCTGGTATTAATACTGTGAGCTGCACTTGGACACGTTGTACCATAACCGAGGGCTGCTGGAGACGTTTGGATCACCTTGCCTTTTGTGCCACCTGCTGTGCACGTCATTGTCACTCCGTCCAATCACGCCGAAGCTGATAGCGGAGCGTTTTCCAAGCGTTCTGGGCAATTCCAGCGGTGAATGAAGTAATGAATCGAGCGGAAGGAGCCAGCCGGAGTCTTTCATTGAGCTGGAGACCGTTCGGTTGTGCGGGGGAAATGTTTGTCTGTACAGGTACATCATTTAGGCGACAGGGGGTTTGTTTATCCTAGAATAGAAGGACGGGGTTAATATCGCATCAAGTCGACCACTACATGACTGTACAGAGTTGCATTTCACTTCATTTCAAATCATTGTTTTTCTTCACCGACAAAGACTAATTATTCTGAATCTTCTGGACCCAGAGATGGTGAGTAACATAGTTCTTATTTGTTGCAATATTTTATGTTTATTATAATCTGTACAATTTGTACCTGGAGCCACGATACTGAATTTTGCATGGGATGCATATAATAACAATGTATAGCCTAGACTATATAGTCTTGTGCAAGTTGGAAACGTGTTCAATGGAATCAAAAAAAATAAACAGTATCTAAAATGAATTACTCTGTCTATATTCGCTTAAATTGCATTCCCCTCCAACTGATGTTGTTAGAGTCGTCTACGCTTTCTTTTATCCGTCCAGTCGTTTCAGAAGCCTCTGCTGAAATGTTGACAGATTTTTCTGTTAAGCACCGTTTTTCCGTCTTTCTAAGCATCCCGAAACATGCAGCTGGTCAGGGTAAGATTACCAAACAGGCACGCAGGGCAAGCCCCCTGGAGTTCGGCCCCACGCAGGGCAAGCCCCCTGGAGTTCGGCCCCAGAAAGCATATGAACGCATCATAAACAATGGCAAAATGTGTAGAATGGCAGTAAATTAGCTTTAAAACTGCATACAAAATTCACTGCCTCATGACAAAACACAGTACATTTACATGTACATTTAGGTCATTTAGCAGACGCTCTTATCCAGAGCGACTTACAAATTGGTGCATTCACCTTATAGCCAGTGGGATAACCACTTTACAATGTTTGTTTTTTTTGGGTGGGGTAAGGGGGGGTGTAGAAGGACTACGTTATACTATTCCAGGTATTCCTTAAAGAGGTGGGGTTTCAAATGTCTCCGGAAGGTGGTGAGTGACTCCTCTGTCCTGGCGTCGTGAGGGAGCTTGTTCCACCATTGGGGTGCCAGAGCAGCGAACAGTTTTGACTGGGCTGAGCGGGAGCTATGCTTCCGCAGAGGAAGGGGAGCCAGCAGGCCAGAGGTGGATGAACGCTATGCCCTCGTTTGGGTGTAGGGACTGATCAGAGCCTGAAGGTACGGAGGTGCCGTTCCCCTCACAGCTCCTTAGGCAAGCACCATGGTCTTGTAGCAGATGCGAGCTTCAACTGGAAGCCAGTGGAGTGTGCGGAGGAGCGGGGTGATGTGAGAGAACTTGGGAATATATAGAATAGCATTATAAAACTGCTATTTATTCTCTCTGCCCCATGGCAAAATGTGTTGAAATGCAGGAACTTAGTATTGCTTGTATTGACTATACATCAGTGGAGGCTCCTCAGAGGTGGAAGAGGAGGACCATCCTCTTCAGTGAATTTCATCAAAATAAAAATAGTGAAATATAAAAAAAAGTTATTATTTTATAATAATAATATGCCATTTTGCAGACGCTTTCATCCAAAGCGACTTAGTCATGCGTGCATACATTTTTTATTATTATTTTTGTGTATGGGTGGTCCCGGGGATCGAACCCACTACCTTGGCGTTACAAGCGCCGTGCTCTACCAGCTGAGCTACAGAGGATCACCTTTTGAGATAAAACTATACTAAATATTTTCACGTCACCAAATAATTGATTAAAACACACTGTTTTGCAATGAAGGTCTACAGTAGCCTCAACAGCACTCTGTAGGGTAGCACCATGGTGTAGCCGGAGGACAGCTAGCTTCCGTCCTCCTCTTGGTACATTGACTTCAACACAAAACCTTGGAGGCTCTCGGTTCTCACCCCCTTCCATAGACTTACACAGTAATTATGACAACTTCCGGAGGACGCCCTCCAACCTATCAGAGCTCTTGCAGCATGAATTGACATGTTGTCCACCCAATCAAAGGATCAGAGAATTAATCTAGTACTGAAAGCATAAGCTACAGCTAGCTAGCACTGCAGTGCATAACATGTGGTGAGTAGTTGACTCAAAGAGAGAGAAAGACAATAGTTGGACAGTTTTGAACAAATTAATTTCTTCAAAAATGAAGGGGGGAGAGAGAGAGAGCTATATTTTGTATTTTTTTCACTTCCACTTACTCAGCTAGAGAATGCAGCTAGCTAGTTTAGCCTACTCAAACACCCGGCTCAAACAGAGAGGGATGCTATGTTAGCTAGCTGGCTATGGCTATCCTACACTGGATCTATTCCAAGTCAAGGTAAGCTTTTGGTTGTATTAATTTATTGCCACCGGGGCCCCCTGGTGTAACTGCTAAATTGCTTGCTGTACGCTGTACTACGTGATTTTAGCGGGTTTACTAACGCGAAGGGAAGAGATACGAGGAGGAGAGCGCGTACATTAGAGAAGGAATTATACAATGAGCAAAGTGATCCTGCTGTTTGCATGTGGCTGCTATGAAAGTGAACTGTGTTTGCGGATGATCAGGGGTGTATTCATTCAAAACGTTTCTTAAAACGTGTCTCAAACGGAACGAAACGAGGATAAGCATACCTGGATTTTCCCAATATGATTTGTCCAATAGAAACTTTCGTTTGCAACTGTTTGGACTAATGATTACACCCTAGATCAGCTAGATGCAGGCAAGAGTGTGCAAGGAAAATGTGAGTATCATGTAGTAGCCTAAACCTATCTGTGATGCGGTGATTAGAAGGAGTCAGGCGCAGGAGGGTAAATCACAGAATAACAGGATTTATTCCGGAACACAGAGTTACGCAATA
Source organism: Coregonus clupeaformis (assembly GCF_020615455.1). Classification (NCBI taxonomy): domain Eukaryota; kingdom Metazoa; phylum Chordata; class Actinopteri; order Salmoniformes; family Salmonidae; genus Coregonus; species Coregonus clupeaformis. The sequence goes on from NW_025534047.1 coordinate 182,064, forward strand.
AAGCGTCAAACAGTCCAGTGCGCAAAACAAGCGCACTGAAACCACGAAGGCACACGGGGAAAATAACCTGGTGATACAAAATACAAGGAGCTCCACCGAGCTCCACAATAAACAATCACACACAAAGAGAAGGGGGCAGAGGGAACACTTATACAGGGACTGATGAGGGGATATGAACCAGGTGTGTGTAATAAACAAGACAAAACAAATGGAATGATGAGATGAGGAGCGGCAGTGATAGAAGGCCGGTGACGACGAACGCCGAAGCCTGCCCTAACCAGGAGAGGAGGTAGCTTCGGAGGAAGTCGTGACACTATCGTGAATGGAATATGAATGACAGTCATCCAATATGCTGTAATAGAAATAAGGCCTTGCTCATAAAAAATAAAATAAAAATCATCCTCCCTTATGTTAAACGTGACCGACCGCCACTGCTATACATATCGCCTAATGATGATGCTTGCATTGAAGAATCCTGACTTTTTCATAGTCCCATATTTTCAGTGTGCTACAGACTGTTGTTATCTGATCATTTGGTGTTATTTTACAATAATTGTCCCTATAATGCCTATGTATTTATATAGCACTAACATTGGCAGCTAGAGAGATATTGTGTAATTATAATTCACATGGTTACTTACAAGGGTTACACCTGTTTGCAGGAACCGTTTATAAAAGAGGTGACTCTCTTGAAGATGATTATGGGTTTGTTTTACCCAGGGGGGGGTTCCACCTAGCCTGGATACCAGTCTCTTTGTGCTATCATTCCACTTTGCCACTCCTTGTAACCTTGTAATGCCAAACATATGACACAGAGTACAAGGAGTGGAATGTTAGCACAAAAACAGGTCTGGATTTCAGGCTAGGTTCCTACCACTCACAGAGAACAATATGCACAATCTCAAATACACTCAAGACTAAGTATCCCAGTCTAACAGTGTGTCGTTCTGTTTGAGACTCCTGGCAGGCAGTGCTGGCTGAACAGTTGGCAGAGATTGGACCCGTGCCAGGGTTTCCTTCCTTTTCAAGTGAGATTAGTTTGAAGCCCCTTTAAAAAGTGTGGGATTAAGCCCTTTTGGTTTGTTTTAAATAGGCTACCCACCGTTCCCCTCTGTTCTTTATGATGTGGTGACACTGATGATATCCACTGGTCTTTCTAATGTGTGTGTGTGTGTGTGTGTGTGTTTGTGTGTGTGTGTGTGTGTGTGTGTGACGCTGATGAAGTGTTGGGTCCCATTGGGTTTCCTCTGTTTAATCTGCTGAAGTGGAAATCAGTGGGTCTGATTTCCACTCCAGTGGAAGTGGAAATCAGACCCGACTGTTCTGATATTAATTGATTACACATATTGTTATTCTGGAGATGTCAACAAACAACAGATTGTATACTATTAAGACTGAGATATGTTAATGAGATGCTTGCCTCACCCAACATTATATTTGAGCTCAGGTTGAATTTACACATGTACTCCAATTCTCTCTCTGTCTCTGTCTCTGTCTCTGTCTCTGTCTCTGTCTCTGTCTCTGTCTCTGTCTCTGTCTCTGTCTCTCTCTCTCTCTCTCTCTCTCTCTCTCTCTCTCTCTCTCTCTCTCTCTTCACTCTCTCTCCCTCCCCTTATAGTCCATACTTCTGGTTCTGAGAGAATAGTGAGCGGTCCCTCAGATTGCCTGATCTGTAATTGTCAATGCTTCTCTTCCATAAATAATATATTTCTAAAAAACCTAGAACATCAACTAACTGACTGTGGTATATTTCCATTTTAATAGCAGTAATTCTCTGAAGCCTGAGGGAGCATCCCAAATGGAACCCTCATCCCTATATAGTGCACATCCCAAATGGCACCCTATTCCCTATATAGTGCACATCCCAAATGGCACCCTATTCCCTATATAGTGCACATCCCAAATGGAACCCTATTCTTTATATAGTGCACATCCCAAATGGCACCCTATTCCCTATATAGTGCACTACTCTGGGCCCGAAACAACACATCCTCGGTGTGTCTGCAGGACCTGTCCTGGCTGCAATGTGGTTTATCAATACCCAAGACTATTTCACACAGGAAGTGGAGATAAAAACAGTCCTGCAGGAACATTTAGTTTTAGTTTCTTGCTCTTCAATTGGTGCTATTTTGAAATTGGTAAAATGTAAGAAATGTGTCAGATTCCCCAGCAGTGCTTCTTCTACTTCTACTGAAATTAGCCCACCCAACTACCTCATCCCCATATTGTTATTTATTTTGCTAATTTGCACCCCAGCATCTCTATTTGCACATCATCTCTTGCACATCTATCATTCCAGTGTTAATACTAAATTGTAACTATTTTGCACTATGGCCTATTTATTGCCTTACCTCCATAACTTACTACATTTGCACACACTGTATATATATTTTCTGTTGTATTTTTTGACTTTATGTTTTTTTACCCCATATGTAACTCTGTGTTGTTGTTTTTATCGCACTGCTTTGCTTTATCTTGGCCAGGTCGCAGTTGTAAATGAGAACTTGTTCTCAACTGGCTTCTTACCTGGTTAAATAAAGGTGAAATAAATAAATAAAAACGTATATAATAAAGTAGCCATTATTGAAACCGTTCTTTAAATGCTAGAGAGAGAGTTGTGGCGCAGTGGTCTAAGGCACTGCATCGCAGTGCTAGCTGTGCCACTAGAGATCCTGGTTCGAATCCAGACTCTGTCGTAGCCGGCCGCGACCGGGAGACCCATGGTCTGTAAGTCGCTCTGGATAAGAGCGTCTGCTCAATGACGTAAATGTAAATGTACAGCTATGGCTCAAATGTGTCTGTATCACTCTGGAAACATGGTAGTGTGACCCAGTGCCTAATCAAAAGCCTCCCTGCTTGTACTTGATCCTTTGAAATGACTTGAGCCTGAAGGCAGATTACACTCCTCTATATCAACAAAGAGGAGCTCATATCACCTGGAGCACATATCCTCTCCAGAAGTCTGATACACCATATTTACACTTCAGTCTACACTCTGATACACCATATTTAGACTTCAGTCTACACTCTGATACACCATGTTTAGACTAAATTGACTGCAGGAGTCCAATGTTTTTTGTTTTTTCCAAGCCACAATGTTGTGATTTATGATACAAATTAGTTTTAATATCACCTAATTAACACCCTCTTAAATCTTACATTACAACAACTTTCATCAAAGCTATTGAATGTGAAGTGCTGAAGTCCTGAGTAATGATATGAATAACTACAAGTTGTAGCAGAGGACATATTCGTGTGGTGTCAAACACTTTACTTGGTCGAGATCTCTCAGCAGTCTCAGAGAAAATGAAAGCAAATTGAAGAGTGGTGTTGAGGAGCAGGGTGTGGTGTAGAGGAGCAGGGTGTGGTGTTGAGGAGCAGGGAGTGGTGTAGAGGAGCAGGGGGTGTGGTGTTGAGGAGCAGGGGGTGTGGTGTTGAGGAGCAGGGTGTGGTGTTGAGGAGCAGGGTGTGGTGTTGAGGAGCAGGGGGTGTGGTGTTGAGGAGCAGGGGGTGGTGTTGAGGAGCAGGGAGTGGTGTTGAGGAGCAGGGTGTGGTGTTGAGGAGCAGGGTGTGGTGTTGAGGAGCAGGGGGTGGTGTTGAGGAGCAGGGGGTGTGGTGTTGAGGAGCAGGGGGTGTGGTGTTGAGGAGCAGGGTGTGGTGTAGAGGAGCAGGGTGTGGTGTTGAGGAGCAGGGAGTGGTGTAGAGGAGCAGGGGGTGTGGTGTTGAGGAGCAGGGGGTGTGGTGTTGAGGAGCAGGGTGTGGTGTTGAGGAGCAGGGGGTGTGGTGTTGAGGAGCAGGGTGTGGTGTTGAGGAGCAGGGTGTGGTGTAGAGGAGCAGGGTGTGGTGTAGAGGAGCAGGGTGTGGTGTTGAGGAGCAGGGAGTGGTGTAGAGGAGCAGGGGGTGTGGTGTTGAGGAGCAGGGTGTGGTGTTGAGGAGCAGGGGGTGTGGTGTTGAGGAGCAGGGTGTGGTGTTGAGGAGCAGGGTGTGGTGTAGAGGAGCAGGGTGTGGTGTTGAGGAGCAGGGAGTGGTGTAGAGGAGCAGGGGGTGTGGTGTTGAGGAGCAGGGTGTGGTGTTGAGGAGCAGGGGGTGTGGTGTTGAGGAGCAGGGTGTGTGGTGTGCTCTGCAGGGCTACAGGGCTGACTGACTCTGCTCTGAGAGATAGTTGGCATCGGGTCATTGGCAGACGGGCAGATCTGTTGCCATGGCACTCTGGTAGAGTGTGTGTATGTGTGTTTGAACGGTAGTGTGTGTGTCTGTGTGTGTGTGTCTGTGTGTGTGTATGTGTGTTTGAATGGTAGAGTGTGTGTGACCTCTACAGGAAGTGTGTGTTTGACATCTTAAAGAGTGGTCTGGTTTCTAGTGACCATCTACTGCTGAGTATTACCAACATGTGCCAACATCAACTGACGGGAAGAAAATCTCACTCTTTATTCTAGGAAATGACCATGAGGATGTCAGATGTAAGGATAAGCAGAGTCAATGACCATGAGGATGTCAGATGTAAGGATAAGCAGAGTCAATGACCATGAGGATGTCAGATGTAAGGATAAGCAGAGTCAATGACCATGAGGATGTCAGATGTAAGGATAAGCAGAGTCAATGACCATGAGGATGTCAGATGTAAGGATAAGCAGAGTCAATGACCATGATGATGGGTTCTCTCTTTGTACTTTGTACATTGACTTACTACTGATGATGATGATGATGATGATGATGATGATGATGTGGTGTAAAATCTCCTCTAGCTGAGTTATTTTCCCTCTGGGTAATGACCTCTTTATCCTCTGAGTATTGACCTCTGTATCCTCTGGGTAATGACCTCTGTATCCTCTGGGTAATGACCTCTGTATCCTCTGGGTAATGACCTCTTTATCCTCTGGGTAATGACCTCTGTATCCTCTGGGTAATGACCTCTGTATCCTCTGGGTAATGACCTCTTTATCCTCTGGGTAATGACCTCTTTATCCTCTGGGTAATGACCTCTGTATCCTCTGGGTAATGACCTCTTTATCCTCTGGGTAATGACCTCTTTATCCTCTGGGTAATGACCTCTGTATCCTCTGGGTAATGACCTCTGTATCCTCTGGGTAATGACCTCTTTATCCTCTGGGTAATGACCTCTTTATCATCTGGGTGATGACCTCTGTATCCTCTGGGTAATGACCTCTGTATCCTCTGGGTAATGACCTCTGTATCCTCTGGGTAATGACCTCTGTATCCTCTGGGTAATGACCTCTGTATCCTCTGGGTAATGACCTCTTTATCCTCTGGGTAATGACCTCTTTATCCTCTGTGTAATGACCTCTGTATCCTCTGGGTAATGACCTCTGTATCCTCTGGGTAATGACCTCTTTATCCTCTGGGTAATGACCTCTGTATCCTCTGGGTAATGACCTCTGTATCCTCTGGGTAATGTTCTCTGTATCCTCTGGGTAATGACCTCTTTATCCTCTGGGTAATGACCTCTTTATCCTCTGTGTAATGACCTCTGTATCCTCTGGGTAATGACCTCTGTATCCTCTGGGTAATGACCTCTGTATCCTCTGGGTAATGACCTCTGTATCCTCTGGGTAATGACCTCTTTATCCTCTGGGTAATGACCTCTGTATCCTCTGGGTAATGACCTCTTTATCCTCTGGGTAATGACCTCTGTATCCTCTGGGTAATGACCTCTTTATCCTCTGGGTAATGACCTCTTTATCCTCTGGGTAATGACCTCTGTATCCTCTAGGAAATGACCTCTGTATCCTCTGGGAAATGAACTCTGTATCCTCTGGGTAATGTTCTCACTCTGGTTAATGACCTCCTTCCGGTTAATGACCTCTGTATCCTCTGTGTAATAACCTCCCTCAGGGAAATGACCTCCCTCTGAGTATTGACCTCCCTCTGGGTAATGACCTATGTATCCTCTGGGTAATGACCTCCTTCTGGGTAATGACCTATGTATCCTCTGGGTAATGACCTCTGTATCCTCTGGGTAATGACCTCCCTCGGGTAACGTCCTCCCTCGGGTAACGACCGCCCTCTGGGTAATGACCTCCCTTTGGGTAACGACCGCCCTCTGAGTAATGACCTTCCTCTGGGTAATGACCTTCCTCTGGGTAATGACCTCCCTTTGGGTAATGACCTCCCTTTGGGTAATGACCTCTGTATTCTCTGGCACAGTGTTTTCTTTTGGTTTGGTTTAGAGCGTAGAGGGGACCTTTTGGTTATTTAGATATTCTGTCATCAATTAGGGGACCTTTGAGTTATTTACATATTCTGTAATCAATTAGGGGATCTTTTGGTTATTTAGATATTCTGTCATCAATTAGGGGACCTTTGAGTTATTTACATATTCTGTAATCAATTAGGGGACCTTTTGGTTATTTAGATATTCTGTCATCAATTAGGGGACCTTTTGGTTATTTAGATATTCTGTAATCAATTAGGGGACCTTTGGGTTATTTAGATATTCTGTAATCAATTAGGGGACCTTTGGGTTATTTAGATATTCTGTAATCAATTAGGGGACCTTTGGGTTATTTAGATATTCTGTAATCAATTAGGGGACCTTTTGGTTATTTAGATATTCTGTAATCAATTAGGGGACCTTTTGGTTATTTAGATATTCTGTAATCAATTAGGGGACCTTTGGGTTATTTAGATATTCTGTAATCAATTAGGGGACCTTTGGGTTATTTAGATATTATGTAATCAATAAGGGGACCTTTGAGTTATTCTGTAATCAGACCTCAGCCATTTCCCAGAGTGAAATGGACAATCTGGAAATACTGCGTACCACCGTAGCTTTTGAAGAAACTGGAGAGAGAGAGAGAGAGAGAGAGAGAGAGAGAGAGAACGAACACAGGCCATCATATTGTGATCGGCTCAGCTCTGAGGGGCCAGAGACAATATTTATCCTCATCTATTCCATATATATATAATATTTATTATATTCCAGAGCTTGGTGTCTATCTTTGATGCTTCATTTCATTTGATATAATTAGATAGTCCTCTCAGTAACACTTGTGATAATATATATACAGTGAGGGAAAAAAGCATTTGATCCCCTGCTGATTTTGTACGTTTGCCCACTGACAAAGAAATGATCAGTCTATAATTTAAATGGTAGGTTTATTTGAACAGTGAGAGACAGAATAACAACAACAAAAATCCAGAAAAACGCATGTCAAAAATGTTATAAATTGATTTGCATTTTAATGAGGGAAATAAGTATTTGACCCCCTCTCAATCAGAAAGATTTCTGGCTCCCAGGTGTCTTTTATACAGGTAACGAGCTGAGATTAGGAGCACACTCTTAAAGGGAGTGCTCCGAATCTCAGTTTGTTACCTGTATAAAAGACACCTGTCCACAGAAGCAATCAATCAATCCGATTCCAAACTCTCCACCATGGCCAAGACCAAAGAGCTCTCCAAGGATGTCAGGGACAAGATTGTAGACCTACACAAGGCTGGAATGGGCTACAAGACCATCGTCAAGCAGCTTGGTGAGAAGGTGACAACAGTTGGTGCGATTATTCGCAAATGGAAGAAACACAAAATAACTGTCAATCTCCCTCGGCCTGGGGCTCCATGCAAGATCTCACCTCGTGGAGTTGCAATGATCATGAGAACGTTGTGGAATCAGCCCAGAACTACACGGGAGGATCTTGTCAATGATCAAGGCAGCTGGGACCATAGTCACCAAGAAAACTATTGGTAACACTCTACGCCGTGAAGGACTGAAATCCTGCAGCGCCCGCAAGGTCCCCCTGCTCAAGAAGGCACATATACAGGCCCGTCTGAAGTTTGCCAATGAACATCTGAATGATTCAGAGGAGAACTGGGTGAAAGTGTTGTGGTCAGATGAGACCAAAATCGAGCTCTTTGGCATCAACTCAACTCGCCGTGTTTGGAGGAGGAGGAATGCTGCCTATGACCCCAAGAACACCATCCCCACTGTCAAACATGGAGGTGGAAACATTATGCTTTGGGGGTGTTTTTCTGCTAAGGGGACAGGACAACTTCACCGCATCAAAGGGACGATGGACGGCGCCATGTACCGTCAAATCTTGGGTGAGAACCTCCTTCCCTCAGCCAGGGCATTGAAAATGTGTCGTGGATGGGTATTCCAGCATGACAATGACCCAAAACACACGGCCAAGGCAACAAAGGAGTGGCTCAAGAAGAAGCACATTAAGGTCCTGGAGTGGCCTAGCCAGTCTCTAGACCTTAATCCCATAGAAAATCTGTGGAGGCAGCTGAAGGTTCGAGTTGCCAAACGTCAGCCTCAAAACCTTAATGACTTGGAGAAGATCTGCAAAGAGGAGTGGGTCAAAATCCCTCCTGAGATGTGTGCAAACCTGGTGGCCAACTACAAGAAACGTCTGACCTCTGTGATTGCCAACAAGGGTTTTGCCACTAAGTACTAAGTCATGTTTTGCAGAGGGGTCAAATACTTATTTCCCTCACTAAAATGCAAATCATTTGATAACATTCTTGACATGCGTTTTTCTGGATTTTTTTGTTGTTATTCTGTCTCTCACTGTTCACATAAACCTACCATTAAAATTATAGACTGATCATGTCTTTGTCAGTGGGCAAACGTACAAAATCAGCAGGGGATCAAATACTTTTTTCCCTCACTGTATATATTCATATAATTAGATAGTCCTCTCAGTAACACTTGTGATATATATATATATATATATATATATATATATATATATATATATATATATATATATATATATATATATTGATAGTCCTCTCAGTAACTCTTGCCACTGTTTTCCACTCTGTTGCTCTGTCCAGGCATAAAGCACACACATTCCTGTCCAGTTGAAAAGACTTGTAATGGCCATTGAAACCATCTGTTATTTTTTAGATACAATCTGTCTGACCTCTGTTGTGTTTTCTGTGTGTGTGTGTGTATGTGTGTGTGTGTGTGTGTGTGTGTGTGTGTGTGTGTGTGTGTGTGTGTGCACTGTATGTAACTTGGGAGGGAAGTGTTGCACCAAACACAGAACCAACAACGGTATCCTACCACTAGTACACCTGGAGACACACTGGAGCTTCTACCTCCTGGCCTGTCTACACTGTCACAGAAAGATAAAGGGGCTCTCTTGTGGATATCATTGGATGGTGGTGGTACACAGGGCATTCTGACAAACATGGGGCTGTTTGAAAAGTACATGTAACGTTCTTTTTTAGGACGCTGTTAAAACATAATATTCCCAATGGCGCTGAGAGACGAACACACTCTGGCTTCAAAACAGGAATCGAGGCCATTTTCACACAGATGGTGGATTTTTAGGTGAAGTGTTTCTTGCTTTTACTGTGGAGTGAAATTATTTTCTGTTTCACTGGCGTAGGGCTGCTGTAATCTGTAACGTAATGAAGTCAGCGTTCTCCCTCTCTGTGTCCCAAATGACTTCCCATGTCCTGCATTGTGCACTACTTTTGACCAGGGCCGTTTTGGTCTGCAGCCCCAGTCTGAGGTGGTAGGCGATAAGTCGATATTGTTGTGGATTCCTGGATGTTCTTCTCATGGCTATTGTAACGTTCTAAAAGCGACTTTATGTTTCTAGGTTGACATTTCAGTGATGTGCAGCACAGGGCTAGTCTGGTATTTCCGGAGCACATCTTTATACAACCACATACCAAAAAAATATTGGTCAATCGAAAATCATCTGTTCTTTCGACCAATCGATTGATTGACATTTTTTTTTAAGTGTATTTTTCCATATATAGACACACCCTATATATTTTAATAAAATCAACTATATGCATTGAGCTTGTGTGATGCTTTAAGCTTACGGTTTGATTAAATAAGACAAATGCCTCAAGAGGGCACCAGAGATCTAGATAACCAGAAGAAAACAACCTTAACCTGACCCAACTATTCTCCTCCTGCTCCTGCTGGCTTTCACAGATTCTGCCGTTACTCTCCTGAAGTTGCCGGTAATAAGCTACACGAGGAATCAGCAACTTTTCTCATGTGGAATGCCAATTTATCTTACAATTTATACCGATCTGCGTGCCAGTTATGGTTTTCATATGCACATTTTCGAGAAACAGTTTAATTTAATTTTGACTTGGGCAGGAGCTCACCGGCGCAGAGTTCCGGCACCTCAGATTTCTACTGCTTGAGCTCCTGTTCCTCTTACAGAATATTAGCTCCAAGATATTGTGGAGCTTCTGCACCTTAATATACACAGTAACAGCACCCAACATGAGTACTGGAACCTATTTCAGTCCAAGTCAAGCACTGATAAGAAGTAATCAGGGAGGCCTATTTTATGACGTTTCCACTGGATCAGAGCATGACATTATTCCCGTTCACGCTGAGTGGTTATCGAAAGGGAGAAAGCTGGATTTTTTTTTATCCAGAATACATTGAGAAACTATTGTAATTCTCATTGGATGTAAAAACAGACTTTACGGTGATACGACCTCAGCGACAGCCTATAGAAATATCTTATTAAACTTTTAGGTTAGCCAACCATTACATTTTAAATTTTACATCTTGCAGACGCTCTTATCCAGTGCGACATACAGTTGGTGCTTTCGGTGCTAGGCAACCACATCTCACAGTCAGTAAAACGCTCCTCAGTAAAGCAGCTGTCGCGCCCTGGCCTATAGAACTCTAGCTAGTTTGATCAGGTGTGAATATTCTAGGTTTTGTATTTCTATGTTTGGTCGGGTGGTGGTTCCCAATCAGAGGCAGCGGTCGCTCGTTGTCTCTGATTGGGGATCATACTTAGGCAGCCAGTTTTCCTGCCTGTGTTGTGGGATCTTGTTGTGTTCCTGTTTAGGCTTGTGGACGTCACGGATAAGTTTTTTTAATTTTGGTTACTGTGTCGTGTGTTTATTCTTTAATAATCAATCATGCTGCACCTTGGTCCGTCCCGTTCCTTAACGTACGTGACAGCAGCTTTCAGCGACATCAGTGCAGTAAAACAACCACATCTCACAGTCAGTAAAACGTTCCTCAGTAAAGCAGAACCCTGACATTCAAATGGTCCAATAACTTACAGTACATTGATCATGTTGCCTATCATTACTATTGATTATCAGTCCTGTTTCGCCAACTGACGTAAACCTTCGCCCCAGTCTGAGGTCCTGAGCGCACTGGAGCAGGTTTTCATCAAGGATCTCTCTGTACTTTGCTCCGTTCATTTTTCCCTTGATCCTGACTAGTCTCCCAGTCCCTGTCGCTGAAAAACATCCCCACAGCATGATGCTGCCACCACCATGCTTCACCGTAGGGATGGTGCCAGGTTTACTCCAGATGGGACATTCAGGCCAAATACACTGCTCCAAAAATAAAAGGGAAACATCCTAGATCTGAATGAATGAAATAATCTTATTAAATACTTTTTTTTCTTTACATAGTTGAATATGCTGACAACAAAATCACACAAAAATGATCAATGGAAATCTAATTTATCAACCCATGGAGGTCTGGATTTGGAGTCACCCTCAAAATTAATGTGGAAAACCACACTACAGGCTGATCCAACTTTGATGCAATGTCCTTAAAACAAGTCAAAAGACGTGCCTGTATGACCTCCCCTACAACGCCTGGGCATGCTCCTGATGAGGTGGCGGATTGTCTCCTGAGGGATCTCCTCCCAGACCTGGAATAAAGCATCCGCCAACTCCTGGACAGTCTGTGGTGCAACGTGGCGTTGGTGGATGGAGTGAGACATGATGTCCCAGATGTGCTCAATTGGATTCAGGTCTGGGGAATGGGCGGGCCAGTCCATAGCATCAATGCCTTCCTCTTGCAGGAACTGCTGACACACTCCAGCCACATGAGGTCTAGCATTGTCTTGCATTAGGAGGAACCCAGGGCCAACCGCACCCAGCATATGGTCTCACAAGGGGTCTGAGGATCTCATCTCGGTACCTAATGGCAGTCAGGCTACCTCTGGCGAGCACATGGAGGGCTGTGCGGCCCCCCAAAGAAATGCCACCCCACACCATCACTGACCCACCGCCAAACCGGTCATGCTGGAGGATGTTGCAGGCAGCAGAACGTTCTCCACGGCGTCTCCAGACTCTGTCACGTCTGTCACGTGCTCAGTGTGAACCTGCTTTCATCTGTGTACACGTGTTTAGCAAGTTATTGCGGGTGTAACGAAATGCTTGGGCTTCTAGCTCCGACAGTGCAGTAATATCTAACAAGTAATATCAAACAATTTCATAACATATACCCAATACACACAAATATAGTAAGGAATGGAATTTGCGAGGGATGGCTATTTAACAGTCTGATGGCCTTGAGATAGAAGCTGTTTTTCATTCTCTTGGTCCCAGCTTTGATGCACTTGTACTGACCTCGCCTTCTGGATGATAGCGGGGTGAACAGGCAGTGGCTCGGGTGGTTGATGTCCTTGATGATCTTTTTGGCCTTCCTGTGACATCTCTAGGAAGAGTCTTGGTGGTTCCAAACTTCTTCCATTTAAGAATGATGGAGGCCACTGTGTTCTTGGGGACCTTCAATGCTGCGGAAATTTTTTGGTACCCTTCCCCAGACCTGTGCCTCGACACAATCCTGTCTCGGAGCTCTACGGACAATTCCTTCGACCTCATGGCTTGGTTTTTGCTCTGACATGCACTGTCAACTGTGGGACCTTATATAGACAGGTGTGTGCCTTTCCAAATCATGTCCAATCAATTGAATTTACCACAGGTAGACTCCAGTGAAGTTGTAGAAACATCTCAAGGATGATCAATGGAAACAGGATGCACCTGAGCTCAATTTCGAGTCTCATAGCAAAGGGTCTGAATATTTATTAAATGCGTACTGGGAAAACAAAACACACAGGTGAATATCCCGCGATAAAAGTAACATAATGCTCAACACGAGCTAGCGACACCTCCACATGGAACAATAACACACAAAGACATGGGGGGAGCAGAGGGGATAATTATACAGAGACTGATGAGGGGATATGAACCAGGTTTGTGTGAAAAACAAGACAAAACCAATGGAATGATGAAAAGAGGAGTGGCTAGAAGGCCGGTGACGACGACGCCGAAGCCTGCCCGAACCAGGAGATGAGGCAGCTTCGGAGGCAGTCGTGGCAATGACTTTTTTATATTTTATTTTAAAAATATATATTTTCCTTTAAAATAAAAAGGCGTATTTTAAAATATAAAAAATAAAAGGGTCTGCTTTCTTTTCTTGACTTTTTATATTTTAAAATCCGCCTTTTGCACTGAATGCACTGTATATAGTGGGGCATAATGGATTGGTCTGCCATGTGCAAGTTCTCTCTATAAGATGAGCTGCTCAGTATGTAGATAATCCTTGCTACCGCTGCTTTTTTGAAACTAACTAAGATTTACGGTGGAAATATACAGCGGCGATCATCCATTCACCCACACCACGTCTCACAAAGACACGGTGGTTGGAACCAAAAATCTCCAATTTGGACTCCAGACCAAAGGACACATTGCTCGTGTTTCTTGGCCCAAGCAAGTCTCTTCTTATTATTGGTGTCCTTTAGTGGTGGTTTCTTTGCAGCAATTATCATGAAAGCCTGATTCACACAGTCTCCTCTGAACCGTCGATGTTGAGATGTGTCTGTTACTTGAACTCTGTGAAACATTTATTTGGGCTGCAATTTCTGAGGCTGGTAACTCTAATGAACTTATCCTCTGCAGCAGAGGTAACTCTGGGTCTTCCATTCCTGTGGTGGTCCTCATGAGAGCCAGTTTCATCATAGTGCTTGATAGTGTCAGCTTCCTGCCTCCTGTTTGTCTCCGGGCCTCTAGAGGTCATCTGTGTTCCCCTCTGCCTTAGTTCTTCCTCGTGTGTGTCAGCTTCCTGCCTCCTGTTTGTCTCCGGGCCTCTAGAGGTCATCTGTGTTCCCCTCTGCCTTAGTTCTTCCTCGTGTGTCCTAATTAGCATGATCCAGGTCACCTGTGCCTTGTTTCCCCTTGTGTATTTTAGCTGTGTGTTTTCCCCTTGTTTCTCACTTGGTTAGTGAGTCCTGGCTATGTGTCTCCTGCTTTGTCCCACCGTGTCTTTTCAAGTAAGCTGTTCTAAGTTGTCTTTAGTTTGTTTTTCTCCCCTCGTGGAGCTATTTTGTTTTGCCTCCTGTTTTGTTGCATTAAATCTACTTGCCTGGAGTATTGCCTTGGGTGTTTCATTTGGGTCCAACTACCCCTCCTCTGTGGCTAAGGGGTAGAACCCCCAGCTCTCCACATCTGTGACCGGAGTTCAAGCCCCGCTTGTGACAGATAGTTTTTGCGACTGCACTTGAAGAAACTTTCAAAGTTCTTGAAATGTTCCGTATTGACTGACCTTCATGTCTTAAAGTAATGATGGACTGTCGTTTCTCTTTGCTTATTTGAGCTGTTCTTGCCATAATATGGACTTGGTCTTTTACCAAATAGGGCTATCTTCTGTATACCCCCCTTACCTTGTCACAACACAACTGATTGGCTCAAACGCATTAAGAAGGAAAGAAATTCCACAAATTAACTTTTAAGAAGGCACACCTGTTAATTGAAATGCATTCCAGGTGACTACCTCATGAAGCTGGTTGAGAGAATGGCAAGAGTGTGCAAAGCTGTCATCAAGGTAAAGGGTGGCTATTTGTTTAACACTTTTTGGTTACTACATGATTCCTATGTAGTTATTTCATAGTTTTGATGTCTTCACTATTATTCTACAATGTATAAAATAGTAAAAATAAAGGAAAACCCTGGAATGAGTAGGTGTTCTAAAACTTTTGACCGGTAGTATATATATATCTATGGTGTAGGTGTCCAAACTTTTGACTGGTACTGTATATACGGTATACAGCTCAAGACCCCAGTATATAGGTATACAGCCCAAGACCCCGGTATATATACGGTATACAGCTCAAGACCCCGGTATATATACGGTATACAGCTCAAGACCCCGGTATATATACATGTATACAGCCCAAGACCCCGGTATATATACGGTATACAGGGGCCCAAGACCCCGGTGTATATACGGTATACAGCCCAAGACCCCGTATATATACGGTATACAGCCCAAGACCCCCGGTATATATCGGTATACAGCCCAAGACCCGGATATATACGGTATACAGTCCAGACCCGTATATATCACGGTATACAAGACCCCAGTATATATACGGTATACAAGACCCCGGTATATATACAGTATAAAGACCCCGTGTATATACTGTATACAAGACCACGGTATATATACGGTATACAGCTCAAGACCCCCGGATATATACGGTATACAGCCCAAGACCCCGGTATATATACGGTATACAGCTCAAGACCCCGGTATATATACGGTATACAGCCCAAGACCCTGGTATATATACGGTATATAGCCCAAGACCCGGTATATATACGGTATACAGCCCAAGACCCCGAGTATATATACGGTATGCAGCCCAAGACCCCGGTATATATACGGTATACAGCCCAAGACCGGTATATATCGGTATACAGCCCAAGACCCCGGTATATATACGGTATACAGCCCAAGACCCCGGTGTATATACGGTATACAGCCCAAGACCCCGGTATATATACGGTATACAGCCCAAGACCCGGTATATACGGTATACAGTCCAGGACCCGGTGTATATATACGGTATACAGCCCAAGACCCAGTGTTATATACGGTCTACAGCCCAAGACCCCGGTGTATATATACGGTATACAGCCCGAGACCCGGTGTATATATACGGTCTACAGCCCAAGACCCCGGTATATACTCGGTATACAGCCCAAGACCCAGTATATATATCGGTATACAGCCCAAGACCCTGGTATATATACGGTATACAGTCCAAGACCCCGGTATATATACGGTATACAGCCCAAGACCCCGGTATATATACGGTATACAGCCCAAGACCCCGGTATATATACGGTATACAGCCCAAGACCCCGGTATATATACGGTATACAGCTCAAGACCCTGGTATATATACGCTATACAGCCCAAGACCCCGGTATATATACGGTATACAGTCCAGGACCCCGGTGTATATACGGTATACAGCCCAAGACCCCGGTATATATACGGTATACAGCCCAAGACCCCGGTATATATACGGTATACAGCCCAAGACCCTGGTATATATACGGTATACAGCCCAAGACCCTGGTATATATACGGTATACAGCCCAAGACCCCGGTGTATATATACGGTATACAGCCCAAGACCCCGGTATATATACAGTATACAGCCCAAGACCCCCGGTATATATGGTATACAGCCCAAGACCCCGGTATATATACGGTATACAGCCCAAGACCCCGGTATATATACGGTATACAGCCCAAGACCCGTATATATACGGTATACAGCCCAAGACCCCGGTATATTTACGGTATACAGCCCAAGACCCGGTATATATACGGTATACAGCCAAAGACCCAGTATATATACGGTATACAGCCCAAGACCCCTGTATATATGGTATACAGTCCAAGACCCCTGTGTATATATACGGTATATAGCCCAAGACCCCGGTATATATACGGTATACAGCCCAAGACCCCGGTATATATACGGTATACAGCCCAAGACCCCAGTATATATACGGTATACAGCCCAAGACCCAGGTATATATACGGTATACAGCCCAAGACCCCGGTATATATACTGTGATGTCACGAGAGGCTGTGTCCTGGAGGGACGTTACATCCCCCTGAGGTGGCTGCAAACCCAGACAGCTATGGCTCCATCTGCTGGTATGGTCGGGAACTCCACCCCTCTATGGCCAATCTTCCCACGCAGCTGAAACAAATGAGGAGCTGATGAGCTGAAGGTTTGGGAAGGAAGAGACACGGTCTCCAACCTGGGCTCTCTGGAGGACAAGAGTGCTGCACGTCCACTTCCATGAGGAATATAAGGATTTGGAGATACTTACCTTTGGGAAATACTCACCTTTGGATATATGCACCTGTGGAAATACGTGTGGGACATTTGGAAGGACGTTTTGCTGGGTTGGCCACTAGCTGCAACGTGGAAGACAGTAAGACTGGGGAAAAGTTATTTGAGCAAGGGAGAGGTATGATTTTGGATGTGGAAGAGACATCCTGAACTGTTAACCCTTAAGAGCCACCAGAGAACAGTATTGTGTTATACTTTTCGTTAGTTTCCCCCAGACCTTTAATAAAATCCTTGTTTTGGTTGAACCTGGTCTCCTTGCACTACTTGAGCAATCCCGCTGAAAGCTGTGTAGCCTCTCGTGACGTCACAGATGGTGGAGAATACAGGCACGCTCAGCGTTAATAGTGCATGTCAGGGAGGATACCGAAGGTTTGATCACCCAGTTTTCCAAGTTGGCCGTAGGCTCCCCGCCCGACTGAAATGGAGGACATATTGAAAGCCCTTGTTGCTGGCCAGCAAGCCCAGATGCAGGCAAACGTGGCTCTCTTGGAGGAGCAAAGAAAGCCAACCTTCTGAAGGCAGAGGAATTGCAGTTGCAGAGACAGAGGGTTGTCCAAAATACCCGCCCAATAAAGGCAAGTGACTTTATATCTAAGATGGGAGCTACCGATGACATTGAGGCATACCTGCATGCATTTGAAGCCACGGCCACTAGGGAAGCCTGGCCCAAGCAACAGTGGGTTGGTCTGTTAGCCCCCCTTTCTAACCGGGAATCGCTGAATGCTGTCCGGGACCTGGGCCTGACCAGGTTACTGACTATGATGCCCTGAAGTCTGAGATCCTCAGCAGATATGGACTCACAAAGTTTGGTATGGCCCAGCGCTTTCACAGCTGGACCTTCCAACCAGACCAACCTCCTCGGGCGCAGATGCATGAACTTGTCCGAATCGCAAGGAAATGGCTGGATCCGCAGAGGAATACAGCAGCGGTGGTGGAGGCCGTTGTGGTGGATGCGTTACCTCACGCGCCCTGCCTTATGAGGCAAAAACGGTTCATCAGTCAACAGGCCTTGACCACGGCTGATCTGACCGTGGAAGCTGTGGAAAAGTACCAGGCCACAGCGGAGATGCTGAATGCTTCGCGAAAAGACCCCAGGAGTGCGGCCCCCACCACAAATGGGAAGAACCCGTCCAAAGGACCCCAAGGTCTCGAACCCAGCCACGTCAGGACTTATCCCGGCTCCAGGGGGAGCCAGAAACCAGGCGGGTCCAAGAAGAGTACACCAGGAGGGGGAAACTCGACAGTGTTACCGGTGTGGGGAGATGGGACATATCTCCTGGCAGTGTGGGAAACCAGCCGATGAACCTATGCCCACTGCGGAGTCCTCCAGCTCAGCACCCACACACCGTTTTGCCTCGCTCTTGGGAGTCGTAGATGGCGGCCCAGATCGACCCCCACCTGCCCGGTAACTGTGAATCACCATGATGTGGAGGCCTTACTGGATTCTGGTAGCCGGGCCACCCTGGTGCGTAAGGGATTTGGTGGGCCCAACGTGTCTGACCCCGGGGAAAGTCCTCCCAGTTTCCTGTGTCCATGGGGACACCAGAGAATACCCCATTACTGAACTTACAATGACCAGCACACGGGGAACCATACACACGGCAGGCGGGGTGGTTGATTTCCCTCCCCGTCCCTGTCCTAATTGGACGAGACTGCCCAGCCTTTTACCCACTCTGGAGAGAGTCTCAGGAGAGGATAACCCGAGTACCCTCGGAAACGGAGAGGCAAGACTCATCCTGGGAAGGCTCCGGTGCAATCCTCCGAGTTACTCACTCCCGCCCGGGCTCTGATAGGGATGGCAGGTGCCCAGACCGACACAGAGACGGAGCTACAGAATCTGGACAAAGAACTGTCTGGTCTGAAGGGGACCGCTGAGAGGTATCGTTTGTTAAAGCAACAGTTAGACATGAAGACAGAAGAGTTAGATATCCTCCAGGCTAAACTCCAACAGAGCTCCTTCCTAAGCAACAGGAGGAGCTGGAGAGGCTGCGCAGGACCATCGAGGAGTGTGAGGAGACCCTGCGCAGGAGTAAGGAGGTCCAGAAGAAGGCAGAGGAGAAGTACAAGGTGTTGGAGAACAAGATGAAGAATGCGGAGGCAGAGAGAGAGAAGGAACTGAAAGCTGCTCAACAGAAGCTAAACTCTGCTAAAACCAAGGCTGATGCGTTCAGTAAGAAACTCAAGGAGAGACAACAGGAGGCTGAGTCCCTGGTCCTAGAGTTGGAGGAGTTGAAGAGAGAGCAGTCTGGCAAGCACCACGGCAATGCGGACGCCCTCTCCCGGCGTGATGCCTTCTTCGCTGCCTTTACCCCGACGAGGACGCGTCGGTCCCGAGGAGGGGATGTGTGATGTCACGAGAGGCTGTGTCCTGGAGGGACGTTACATCCCCCCTGAGGTGGCTGCAAACCCAGACAGCTATGGCTCCATCTGCTGGTATGGTCGGGAACTCCACCCCTCTATGGCCAATCTTCCCACGCAGCTGAAACAAATGAGGAGCTGATGAGCTGAAGGTTTGGGAAGGGAAGAGACACGGTCTCCAACCTGGGCTCTCTGGAGGACAAGAGTGCTGCACGTCCACTTCCATGAGGAATATAAGGATTTGGAGATACTTACCTTTGGGAAATACTCACCTTTGGATATATGCACCTGTGGAAATACGTGTGGGACATTTGGAAGGACGTTTTGCTGGGTTGGCCACTAGCTGCAACGTGGAAGACAGTAAGACTGGGGAAAAGTTATTTGAGCAAGGGAGAGGTATGATTTTGGATGTGGAAGAGACATCCCTGAACTGTTAACCCTTAAGAGCCACCAGAGAACAGTATTGTGTTATACTTTCGTTAGTTTCCCCAGACCTTTAATAAAATCCTTGTTTTGGTTGAACCTGGTCTCCTTGCACTACTTGAGCAATCCCGCTGAAAGCTGTGTAGCCTCTCGTGACATCACAATACGGTATACAGCCCAAGACCCCAGTATATATACGGTATACAGCCCAAGACCCTGGTATATATACGGTATACAGCCCAAGACCCCGGTATATATACGGTATACAGTCCAAGACCCTGGTATATATATCGGTATACAGCCCAAGACCCCGGTATATATACGGTATACAGCCCAAGACCCCGGTGTATATACGGTATACAGCCCAAGACCCCGTATATACGGTATACAGCCCAAGACCCCGGTATATATACGGTATACAGCCCAAGACCCCCGTATATATACGGTATACAGCCCAAGACCCGGTATATATACGGTATACAGCCCCAAGACCCCGGTGTATATATACGGTATACAGCCCAAGACCCCCGGTATATATACGGTATACAGCCCAAGACCCCGGTATATATACGGTATACAGCCCAAGACCCCGGTATATATACGGTATACAGTCCAAGACCCCGGTATATATCGGTATACAGCCCAAGACCCCCGTATATATACGGTATACAGCCCAAGACCCCGGTTATATACGGTATACAGCCCAAGACCCGGTATATATACGGTATACAGCCCAAGACCCCGGTGTATATATACGGTATACAGTCCAAGACCCTGGTATATATACGGTATACAGCCCAAGACCCCGGTGTATATACGGTATACAGCCCAAGACCCCGGTATACATACGGTATACAGCCCAAGACCCCGGTATATATACGGTATACAGTCCAAGACCCCGGTATATATACGGTATACAGCCCAAGACCCCGGTATATATACGGTATACAGCCCAAGACCCCGGTATATATACGGTATGCAGCCCAAGACCCGGTATATATACGGTATACAGTCCAAGACCCCCGGTATATATACGGTATACAGCCCAAGACCCCGGTATATATACGGTATACAGCCCAAGACCCCGGTATATATACGGTATACAGCCCAAGACCCCGGTATATATACGGTATACAGCCCAAGACCCCGGTATATATACGGTATACAGCCCAAGACCCCGGTATATATACGGTTTATGGTTTCTGATCTCTGACTTTTTAAAGAACTTAAAGTTTGGGAAAGTAAAAAGCCTAGTATTTGCACCCTGGTCAGTTGTCTGGGTTGGTCAGACGCCCAGTCAGAACCATACATGGATTTAAATGCTTGGTCAGACCCCAGTCAGAACCATACATGGATTTAAATGCTTGGTCATACACACAGTCAGAACCATACATGGATTTAAATGCTTGGTCAGACACCCAGTCAGAACCATACATGGATTTAAAATGGAAAAGCACATATTAAAGAAGCTGAGCATACAAACATGATTCATTAGACAGGCACATATTGGTTTCTATTAAAAGTGATTTAAAAGGTACAATCTGCAATATTTGCTGCTGGTCATTTTAATCTAGAGCTGTTGTATTTCTTCAGCACCATCCCTCAGCTTTATAGCAATCCAAGTGGTGGGGTCTGACTTTTGACAACAACAACAAACAAAAAACAAATTAAGGATTGTGGCTTTAAGGTACACCCAACAATAAATCTTCATCTCACTAGGTCAGTCCATTATCAGATCTCACTGTCCCCAACACTAACAAGGCAGAACCCAGGTGAAGGGGTCCAAGACATATTACACATTACTCTGTCTGAGTCCCAAATGGCACCCTATTCCCTATGGGGCCTGGACAACAGTAGTCCAGAATGGCACCCTATTCCTATGGGGCCTGGACAACAGTAGTCCCAAATGGCACCCTATTCCCTATGTGGTCTGGACAACAGTAGTCCAGAATGGCACCCTATTCCCTATGGGGCCTGGACAACAGTAGTCCCAAATGGCACCCTATTCCCTATGGGGCCTGGACAACAGTAGTCCCAAATGGCACCCTATTCCCTATGGGGCCTGGACAACAGTAGTCCCAAATGGCACCCTATTCCCTATGGGGCCTGGACAACAGTAGTGCAGAATGGCACCCTAGGAAGCCACAGACAGCAGACAGCTGATATCTGCATATAACATCTCAAAGAAAATCTTTTTAAATTAATATATTTTCCTTGTATTGCAATATTCTACCATCATAAAGCTGTCCAGACAGAGGTGGCGTCTCAAATGGCACCCTATTCCCTACGGGGCCTGGTCAACAGTAGTGCAGAATGCGACCCTATTCCCCAATGGGCTCTGGTCAACAGTAGTGCACTACATAGGGAGCAGGGTGCCATTTGAGACGCCACATCTGTCTGGACAGATTTATGATGGTAGAATATTGCAATACAAGGAAACGATTTTAATTTAAAAATATTTTTCTTTGAGATGTTATATGCAGATATCAGCTGTCTGTGGTTTCCTAATGCACACAACAAAATGTTTGTCCTGACCTCATCAGATATCTTCTTACGCTTGTCAAGTAATATTTATAATCCTTTTATAGTGGGCTGAGGTTCACATTCAGTAATATTTATAATCCTTTTAGAGTGGGCTGAGGTTCACATTCAGTAATATTTATAATCCTTTTAGAGTGGGCTGAGGTTCACATTCAGTAATATTTATAATCCTTTTATAGTGGGCTGAGGTTCACATTCAGTAATATTTATAATCCTTTTAGAGTGGGCTGAGGTTCACATTCAGTAATATTTATAATCCTTTTAGAGTGGGCTGAGGTTCACATTCAGTAATATTTATAATCCTTTTAGAGTGGGCTGAGGTTCACATTCAGTAATATTTATAATCCTTTTAGAGTGGGCTGAGGTTCACATTCAGTAATATTTATAATCCTTTTATAGTGGGCTGAGGTTCACATTCAGTAATATTTATAATCCTTTTAGAGTGGGCTGAGGTTCACATTCAGTAATATTTATAATCCTTTTATAGTGGGCTGAGGTTCACATTCAGTAATATTTATAATCCTTTTATAGTGGGCTGAGGTTCACATTCAGTAATATTTATAATCCTTTTAGAGTGGGCTGAGGTTCACATTCAGTAATATTTATAATCCTTTTAGAGTGGGCTGAGGTTCACATTCAGTAATATTTATAATCCTTTTATAGTGGGCTGAGGTTCACATTCAGTAATATTTATAATCCCTTTTATAGTGGGCTGAGGGTTCACATTCAGTAATATTTATAATCCTTTTAGAGTGGGCTGAGGTTCACATTCAGTAATATTTATAATCCTTTTAGAGTGGGCTGAGGTTCACATTCAGTAATATTTATAATCCTTTTAGAGTGGGCTGAGGTTCACATTCAGTAATATTTATAATCCTTTTAGAGTGGGTTGAGGTTCACATTCAGTAATATTTATAATCCTTTTAGAGTGGGCTGAGGTTCACATTCAGTAATATTTATAATCCTTTTATAGTGGGCTGAGGTTCACATTCAGTAATATTTATAATCCTTTTTAGAGTGGGCTGAGGTTCACATTCAGTAATATTTATAATCCTTTTAGCGTGGGTTGAGGTTCACATTCAGTAATATTTATAATCCTTTTAGAGTGGGCTGAGGTTCACATTCAGTAATATTTATAATCCTTTTATAGTGGGCTGAGGTTCACATTCAGTAATATTTATAATCCTTTTATAGTGGGCTGAGGTTCACATTCAGTAATATTTATAATCCTTTTAGAGTGGGCTGAGGGTTCACATTCAGTAATATTTATAATCCTTTTTAGAGTGGGCTGAGGTTCACATTCAGTAATATTTATAATCCTTTTTAGAGTGGGCTGAGGGTTCACATTCAGTAATATTTATAATCCTTTTAGAGTGGGTTGAGGTTCACATTCAGTAATATTTATAATCCTTTTTAGAGTGGGCTGAGGTTCACATTCAGTAATATTTATAATCCTTTTAGAGTGGGCTGAGGTTCACATTCAGTAATATTTATAATCCTTTTAGAGTGGGCTGAGGTTCACATTCAGTAATATTTATAATCCTTTTAGAGTGGGTTGAGGTTCACATTCAGTAATATTTATAATCCTTTTATAGTGGGCTGAGGTTCACATTCAGTAATATTTATAATCCTTTTAGAGTGGGCTGAGGTTCACATTCAGTAATATTTATAATCCTTTTAGAGTGGGCTGAGGTTCACATTCAGTAATATTTATAATCCTTTTTAGAGTGGGTTGAGGTTCACATTCAGTAATATTTATAATCCTTTTAGAGTGGGCTGAGGTTCACATTCAGTAATATTTATAATCCTTTTATAGTGGGCTGAGGTTCACATTCAGTAATATTTATAATCCTTTTAGAGTGGGCTGAGGTTCACATTCAGTAATATTTATAATCCTTTTAGCGTGGGTTGAGGTTCACATTCAGTAATATTTATAATCCTTTTAGAGTGGGCTGAGGTTCACATTCAGTAATATTTATAATCCTTTTATAGTGGGCTGAGGTTCACATTCAGTAATATTTATAATCCTTTTATAGTGGGCTGAGGTTCACATTCAGTAATATTTATAATCCTTTTAGAGTGGGCTGAGGTTCACATTCAGTAATATTTATAATCCTTTTAGAGTGGGCTGAGGTTCACATTCAGTAATATTTATAATCCTTTTAGAGTGGGCCGAGGTTCACATTCAGTAATATTTATAATCCTTTTAGAGTGGGTTGAGGTTCACATTCAGTAATATTTATAATCCTTTTAGAGTGGGCTGAGGTTCACATTCAGTAATATTTATAATCCTTTTAGAGTGGGCTGAGGTTCACATTCAGTAATATTTATAATCCTTTTAGAGTGGGCTGAGGTTCACATTCAGTAATATTTATAATCCTTTTAGAGTGGGTTGAGGTTCACATTCAGTAATATTTATAATCCTTTTATAGTGGGCTGAGGTTCACATTCAGTAATATTTATAATCCTTTTAGAGTGGGCTGAGGTTCACATTCAGTAATATTTATAATCCTTTTATAGTGGGCTGAGGTTCACATTCAGTAATATTTATATCCATTTTAGAGTGGGCTGAGGTTCACATTCAGTAATATGTATAATCCTTTTAGAGTGGGCTGAGGTTCACATTCAGTAATATTTATAATCCTTTTAGAGTGGGTTGAGGTTCACATTCAGTAATATTTATAATCCTTTTAGAGTGGGCTGAGGTTCACATTCAGTAATATTTATAATCCTTTTAGAGTGGGCTGAGGTTCACATTCAGTAATATTTATAATCCTTTTAGAGTGGGTTGAGGTTCACATTCAGTAATATTTATAATCCTTTTATAGTGGGCTGAGGTTCACATTCAGTAATATTTATAATCCTTTTATAGTGGGCTGAGGTTCACATTCAGTAATATTTATATGCCTTTTAGAGTGGGCTGAGGTTCACATTCAGTAATATTTATAATCCTTTTAGAGTGGGCTGAGGTTCACATTCAGTAATATTTATATCCCTTTTAGAGTGGGTTGAGGTTCACATTCAGTAATATTTATATCCCTTTTATAGCGGATTAATGAAGTCTTCTTCTTCTGTGTTTCTTCTTCTCTAGTTCCCCTTCACCATGAGCCAATCAGATGAACATACTCCATGGTCAGAGGACTACAGAGATACTGGACTGCATTCCAACCAGAGGTGACATCTAGTGGCGACTTCACTCCCAACATATTGGTAAGTTCCCAAATTCTACTACAGCACTGTGACTTACTGGGGACTTTACAGTCCACGCTGCCTCTATTAAAGTCACAGCACTGTGTCTTACTGGGGACTTTACACTCCACGCTGCCTCTATTAAAGTCACAGCACTGTGTCTTACTGGGGACTTTACACTCCACGCTGCCTCTATTAAAGTCACAGCACGGTGTCTTACTGGGTACTTTACACTCCACACTGCCTCTATTAAAGTCACAGCACTGTGACTTACTGGGGACTTTACACTCCACGCTGCCTCTATTAAAGTCACAGCACTGTGTCTTACTGGGGACTTTACACTCCACGCTGCCTCTATTAAAGTCACAGCACTGTGTCTTACTGGGGACTTTACACTCACACTGCCTCTATTAAAGTCACAGCACTGTGTCTTACTGGGGACTTTACACTCACACTGCCTCTATTAAAGTCACAGCACTGTGTCTTACTGGGGACTTTACACTCCACGCTGCCTCTATTAAAGTCACAGCACTGTGTCTTACTGGGGACTTTACACTCCACACTGCCTCTATTAAAGTCACAGCACTGTGTCTTACTGGGGACTTTACACTCCACGCTGCCTCTATTAAAGTCACAGCACTGTGTCTTACTGGGGACTTTACACTCCACACTGCCTCTATTAAAGTCACAGCACTGTGACTTACTGGGGACTTTACACTCCACGCTGCCTCTATTAAAGTCACAGCACTGTGACTTACTGGGGACTTTACACTCCACGCTGCCTCTATTAAAGTCACAGCACTGTGACTTACTGGGGACTTTACACTCCACGCTGCCTCTATTAAAGTCACAGCACTGTGTCTTACTGGGGACTTTACACTCCACGCTGCCTCTATTAAAGTCACAGCACTGTGTCTTACTGGGGACTTTACACTCCACGCTGCCTCTATTAAAGTCACAGCACTGTGACTTACTGGGGACTTTACACTCCACGCTGCCTCTATTAAAGTCACAGCACTGTGACTTACTGGGGACTTTACACTCCACGCTGCCTCTATTAAAGTCACAGCACTGTGTCTTACTGGGGACTTTACACTCCACACTGCCTCTATTAAAGTCACAGCACTGTGTCTAACTGGGGACTTTACACTCCACACTGCCTCTATAAAAAGTGAGAAGGGGGTGCGGGGGGAGTGGGGGGGGGGTGATGTGGGGTTATTTAAGGGACTCTTTAACGAGGTAGGGTTCCAGATGTTTTGGGAAGATGGGCAGGGACTGCTGTTATAGCTCCAGGGGAAATCTGGTTCCACCATTGGGGTGCCAAGACAGAGAAGAGCTTTGACTGGGCTGAGCGGGAGCTGCCCTCCCATTGGGGTGGGGAGGGCCAAGAGACCAGAGGTGGCAGAACGGAGTGCTCGGGTTGGGGTGTAGGGTTTGAGCATAGCCTGAAGGTAGGGAGGGGCAGTTCCTCTTGCTGCTCCGTAGGTAAGTACCATGGTCTTGTAGTGGATGAGAGCTTCGACTGGAAGCCAGTGGAGTGTACGGAGGAGTGAGGTGCCATGGGAGAACTTGGAAAGGTTGAACATGTCGTCAACGTTATTTTCAAAGTGGTTGACAAAGTCGTCTGCAGAGAGGGAATAGGGAGGGGGTGGAGGATTAAGGAGGGAGGAGAAGGTGGAAAATAGTTTCCTAGGGTTAGAGGCAGAAGCTTGAAATAGAGGGATAGAAAGTGGCTTTAGCAGTGGTTACAGAGAAAGAGAAGGTAGAGAGGAGGGAGTGGAAGGATGATAAGTCCTCTGGAAGTTTAGTTTTCCTCCATTTTCTCTCAGCTGCCTGCCACCCTGTTCTGTAAGCTCTCAATTAATCACTCAGCCACGGAGCAGGAGGAGAGGGCCGAGCCGGCCTGGAGGAAAGGGGACAGTGTGAGTCATAGGATGCGGAAAGGGAGGAGAGTAGGGTCGAAGAGGCAGAATCAGGAGACAGGAGGGAGAAGGATTTAGCAGAAGGAAGAGATGATAGGATAGAAGAGGAGAGAGTAGTGGGAGAGAGAGAGAGCGAAGATTGCGACGGTGCATGAACATCTGGGTAGGGGCTGAGTGGTTAGGGTTGGAGGAAAGGGAGACAGAAATGGAAACAAAGTAGTGATCAGAGACCTGGAGGAGGGTTGCAGTGAGATTAGTAGGAGAACAGCCTCTAGTAAAGATGAGGTCAAGCGTATTGCCTGCCTTGTGAGTTGTAGGGGACTGGGAAAGGGTGAGTTCAAAAGAGGCAAGGAGGAGAAAGATAGTTGGAAAGAAACTAATCGAAGGCAGACTTCGGGAGGTTGAAGTCGCCAAGAACGAAGAGCAGTTGCCAACGCTACAAAAGAGCAAAATGAGATCATCTGTAAATATCTAGGTAAGATACTAAAGTGAGAGAGCGGTGTGCAGCATTCCACTCTTTCCTTCCTCGAACGACTCGGCAGAACCGTCTTTGTTTCGGCGACGAGGCCGCCGCTTACAGCTTCCACTGAGAAACCAAGGGAGACTGAAGAACTAACACTAATTGCTAATTTCCTAGCAGAGGTGGAGAGCATATCTCCCTGTACTAATTGCTGATTGCCTAGGAGAGGAGAAACCACTCCCCGTCCAATACAACCACTGATTACCAAAACAACAACAGTCACAAATTGCTCTGCCCCTTGATCCTGGTTGATGTGTCAACAATCATCTGCACGTTTTTAATAGCAGTCGGCAGTTCACACACCAAGTAGCCCACTGGGAAGACAGGCAGCACTTAAAGTAGATGGCCCCGGCTAGCAACAAGACAGCACTAGACCACAACAGATAAATAATACCCATCACTCCTGCCGACATCAGGAGTCCTCCAGCTATAGAATGAAGTGTGTGGCCTCGGACTAGCAGAGATCACAACAAACACAGTGTCTGGCCTTGGACTAGCAGAGATCACAACAAACACAGTGTCTGGCCTTGGACTAGCAGAGAACACAACAAACGATGAGGGGATCAGAGAGACTATGTTCAGACAAGAAAACATTATGCCCCGGTCCAAGAGTACAGGATGCAATTTGGGAGGCTGGGGGTGTTCCGGGAAGTGTGTGCGGTGATGGTGGCTCAGTGAGTAGGCATTCTGTTGAGATAAAGAGGTACAGTGTTGTGATTGATTCTACAAGCCTTTGTCTTCACTAACAATCCAGGTGGATAGTTAAGGGAATGAATGGTGTCTAGCCCTCCTGTTGCTAGGTAACACAGAAACAACAAGGCAAGGGAGCTGTCTGACACAAACTGTCAATTATTATTCTGTGCTGCAAGATTCTCTCATACAGCGCATTCGGAAAGTATTCAGACCCCTTGACTTGATTCAGTCCCCAATGTCACAGGCCTGGTGTCTCCCTCCATCTCTCTCTCCTTCCATAATGTCACAGGCCTGGTGTCTCCCTCCATCTCTCTCTCCTTCCATAATGTCACAGGCCTGGTGTCTCTCTCCATCTCTCTCTCCTTCCATAATGTCACAGGCCTGGTGTCTCCCTCCATCTCTCTCTCCTTCCATAATGTCACAGGCCTGGTGTCTCCCTCCATCTCTCTCTCCTTCCATAATGTCACAGGCCTGGTGTCTCCCTCCATCTCTCTCTCCTTCCATAATGTCACAGGCCTGGTGTCTCCCTCCATCTCTCTCTCCTTCCATAATGTCACAGGCCTGGTGTCTCCCTCCATCTCTCTCTCCTTCCATAATGTCACAGGCCTGGTGTCTCCCTCTATCTCTCTCTCCTTCCATAATGTCCCAGGCCTGGTGTCTCCCTCTATCTCTCTCTCCTTCCATAATGTCACAGGCCTGGTGTCTCCCTCTATCTCTCTCTCCTTCCATAATGTCCCAGGCCTGGTGTCTCCCTCCATCTCTCTCTCCTTCCATAATGTCACAGGCCTGGTGTCTCCCTCCATCTCTCTCTCCTTCCATAATGTCACAGGCCTGGTGTCTCCCTCCATCTCTCTCTCCTTCCATAATGTCACAGGCCTGGTGTCTCCCTCCATCTCTCTCTCTCCTTCCATAATGTCACAGGCCTGGTGTCTCCCTCCATCTCTCTCTCCTTCCATAATGTCACAGGCCTGGTGTCTCCCTCCATCTCTCTCTCCTTCCATAATGTCACAGGCCTTGTGTCTCCCTCCATCTCTCTCTCCTTCCATAATGTCACAGGCCTGGTGTCTCCCTCCATCTCTCTCTCCTTCCATAATGTCACAGGCCTGGTGTCTCCCTCCATCTCTCTCTCCTTCCAAATGTCACAGGCCTGGTGTCTCCCTCCATCTCTCTCTCCTTCCATAATGTCACAGGCCTGGTGTCTCCCTCCATCTCTCTCTCCTTCCATAATGTCACAGGCCTGGTGTCTCCCTCCATCTCTCTCTCCTTCCATAATGTCACAGGCCTGGTGTCTCCCTCCATCTCTCTCTCCTTCCATAATGTCACAGGCCTGGTGTCTCCCTCCATCTCTCTCTCCTTCCATAATGTCACAGGCCTGGTGTCTCCCTCCATCTCTCTCTCCTTCCATAATGTCACAGGCCTGGTGTCCCCCTCCATCTCTCTCTCCTTCCATAATGCTCACAGGCCTGGTGTCTCCCTCCATCTCTCTCTCCTTCCATAATGTCACAGGCCTGGTGTCTCCCTCCATCTCTCTCTCCTTCCATAATGTCACAGGCCTGGTGTCTCCCTCCATCTCTCTCTCCTTCCATAATGTCACAGGCCTGGTGTCTCCCTCCATCTCTCTCTCCTTCCATAATGCTCACAGGCCTGGTGTCTCCCTCCATCTCTCTCTCTCCTTCCATAATGTCACAGGCCTGGTGTCTCCCTCCATCTCTCTCTCCTTCCATAATGTCATTGGCCTGGTGTCCCCCTCCACCTCTCTCTCCTTCCATAATGTCACAGGCCTGGTGTCTCCCTCCATCTCTCTCTCCTTCCATAATGTCACAGGCCTGGTGTCTCCCTCCATCTCTCTCTCCTTCCATAATGTCACAGGCCTGGTGTCTCCCTCCATCTCTCTCTCCTTCCATAATGTCACAGGCCTGGTGTCTCCCTCCATCTCTCTCTCCTTCCATAATGTCACAGGCCTGGTGTCTCCCTCTATCTCTCTCTCCTTCCATAATGTCACAGGCCTGGTGTCTCCCTCCATCTCTCTCTCCTTCCATAATGTCACAGGCCTGGTGTCTCTCTCCATCTCTCTCTCCTTCCATAATGTCACAGGCCTGGTGTCTCCCTCCATCTCTCTCTCCTTCCATAATGTCACAGGCCTGGTGTCTCCCTCCATCTCTCTCTCCTTCCATAATGTCACAGGCCTGGTGTCTCCCTCCATCTCTCTCTCTCCTTCCATAATGTCACAGGCCTGGTGTCTCCCTCCATCTCTCTCTCCTTCCATAATGTCACAGGCCTGGTGTCTCCCTCCATCTCTCTCTCCTTCCATAATGTCACAGGCCTGGTGTCTCCCTCCATCTCTCTCTCCTTCCATAATGTCACAGGCCTGGTGTCTCCCTCCATCTCTCTCTCCTTCCATAATGTCACAGGCCTGGTGTCTCCCTCCATCTCTCTCTCCTTCCATAATGTCACCAGGCCTGGTGTCTCCCTCCATCTCTCTCTCCTTCCATAATGTCACAGGCCTGGTGTCTCCCTCCATCTCTCTCTCCTTCCATAATGTCACAGGCCTGGTGTCTCCCTCCATCTCTCTCTCCTTCCATAATGTCACAGGCCTGGTGTCTCCCTCTATCTCTCTCTCCTTCCATAATGTCACAGGCCTGGTGTCTCCCTCCATCTCTCTCTCCTTCCATAATGTCACAGGCCTGGTGTCTCTCTCCATCTCTCTCTCCTTCCATAATGTCACAGGCCTGGTGTCTCCCTCCATCTCTCTCTCCTTCCATAATGTCACAGGCCTGGTGTCTCCCTCCATCTCTCTCTCCTTCCATAATGTCACAGGCCTGGTGTCTCCCTCCATCTCTCTCTCCTTCCATAATGTCACAGGCCTGGTGTCTCCCTCCATCTCGCTCTCCTTCCATAATGTCACAGGCCTGGTGTCTCCCTCCATCTCTCTCTCCTTCCATAATGTCACAGGCCTGGTGTCTCCCTCCATCTCGCTCTCCTTCCATAATGTCACAGGCCTGGTGTCTCCCTCCATCTCTCTCTCCTTCCATAATGTCACAGGCCTGGTGTCTCCCTCCATCTCTCTCTCCTTCCATAATGTCACAGGCCTGGTGTCTCCCTCCATCTCTCTCTCCTTCCATAATGTCACAGGCCTGGTGTCCCCCTCCACCTCTCTCTCCTTCCATAATGTCACAGGCCTGGTGTCTCCCTCCATCTCTCTCTCCTTCCATAATGTCACAGGCCTGGTGTCTCCCTCCATCTCTCTCTCCTTCCATAATGTCACAGGCCTGGTGTCCCCCTCCACCTCTCTCTCCTTCCATAATGTCACAGGCCTGGTGTCTCCTCCATCTCTCTCTCCTTCCATAATGTCACAGGCCTGGTGTCTCTCTCCATCTCTCTCTCCTTCCATAATGTCACAGGCCTGGTGTCTCCCTCCATCTCTCTCTCCTTCCATAATGTCACAGGCCTGGTGTCTCCCTCCATCTCTCTCTCCTTCCATAATGTCACAGGCCTGGTGTCTCCCTCCATCTCTCTCTCCTTCCATAATGTCACAGGCCTGGTGTCTCCTCCATCTCTCTCTCCTTCCATAATGTCACAGGCCTGGTGTCTCCCTCCATCTCTCTCTCCTTCCATAATGTCACAGGCCTGGTGTCTCCCTCCATCTCTCTCTCCTTCCATAATGTCACAGGCCTGGTGTCTCCCTCCATCTCTCTCTCCTTCCATAATGTCACAGGCTTGGTGTCTCCCTCCATCTCTCTCTCCTTCCATAATGTCACAGGCCTGGTGTCTCCCTCCATCTCTCTCTCCTTCCATAATGTCACAGGCCTTGTGTCTCCCTCCATACAGTCTGCAGAATAACAGAAATGACACAGAAGGTGTATCCCAAATAGCACCCTATTCCTTATTTAGGGCTCTGGTCAAAAGTAGTGCACTACATAGGGAATATGTTGTGATTTGGGACAGAAACAGAATCATCAATAATACAGCTCTTGCTTCATGAAAAGGGGCTTGAAGGAAGCCTTACAAAAAACTAAGTAGTGTGAACGCTCGCGAGCAGGCAATGTTGAAAAGTCATCTTAAGACGTTGTATTTTTCTTAAATGTCGATTTGTAATTGACTAAAACAAGCAGACAAGAAAATGGTGTTTGAAAAATTGTCAAGTGTTTTTGCTGTGAGCCAATGGGGTAACCTAGGTAACCACAGGTTGTTTTACCTACAGGCGAGCGTTCTATCTAATACCGACTGGGACTACAGGGCTCTTGTCCAAAGTAGTCTACTTTATAGGGAATAGGGTGCCATTTGGGATGCAGGAAGGGTCACGTCCTTGAGAACCTCTCTGAATTAGGCCAGGAAGGGTCACGTCCTTGAGAACCTCTCTGAATTAGGCCAGGAAGGGTCACGTCCCTGAGAACCTCTCTGAATTAGGCCAGGAAGGGTCACGTCCTTGAGAACCTCTCTGAATTAGGCCAGGAAGGGTCACGTCCTTGAGAACCTCTCTGAATTAGGCCAGGAAGGGTCACGTCCTTGAGAACCTCTCTGAATTAGGCCAGGAAGGGTCACGTCCTTGAGAACCTCTCTGAATTAGGCCAGGAAGGGTCACGTCCTTGAGAACCTCTCTGAATTAGGCCAGGAAGGGTCACGTCCTTGAGAACCTCTCTGAATTAGGCCAGGAAGGGTCACGTCCTTGAGAACCTCTCTGAATTAGGCCAGGAAGGGTCACGTCTTGAGAACCTCTCTGAATTAGGCCAGGAAGGGTCACGTCCTTGAGAACCTCTCTGAATTAGGCCAGGAAGGGTCACGTCCTTGAGAACCTCTCTGAATTAGACCAGGAAGGGTCACGTCCTTGAGAACCTCTCTGAATTAGGCCAGGAAGGGTCACGTCCTTGAGAACCTCTCTGAATTAGGCCTGGCTCTCTGATAACAGGAAATAGGCCCTAAAAAAGACACAGTGCACTCAGCTGGTTTAGTTACATTTTAGTCATTTAGCAGACGCTCTTATCCAGAGCGACTTACAGTTAGTGAGTGCATACATTTTTCATACTGGCCCCCGTGGGAATCGAACCCACAACGCTGGCGTTGCAAGCGCCATGATCTACCAACTGGGCTACGCGGGACTACGTGAAAGGGATCATGAAAGGGATCTAATTGATGGACAATTCATTTATTATTATTATTATTATTATGTTGATTTCACGGTTGTCCTTTTAGTGTGATAGTCACTAATGGATTCAACGTAAGCATTATGAAAGGAGTATAAAAGGCCAGAGTGCTGCTGGCTGCTTCCCAAATGACACCCTAGTCCCTACATAGTGGCACTATGTCTGACCAGGGCCCATAATGCTCTGGTCCAAAAGCAGTGCACTACGTAGAGAATGGGGTGTCATTTGGGAAGCAGACGCTGTGATCCCCATTATACAACCTGTTATTTCATCCAGCCGTTAACCAGGCAGCTCTGCATTAGACTAGAACACATTACAGTCTGAGATCTCAACAGTAGACTACTGTACATCCAGTCTGAGATCTCAACAGTAGACTACTGTTCATCCAGTCTGAGATCTCAACAGTAGACTACTATACATCCAGTCTGAGATCTCAACAGTAGACTACTGTTCATCCAGTCTGAGATCTCAACAGTAGACTACTATACATCCAGTCTGAGATCTCAACAGTAGACTACTGTACATCCAGTCTGAGATCTCAGCAGTAGACTACTGTACATCCAGTCTGAGATCTCAGCAGTAGACTACTGTACATCCAGTCTGAGATCTCAACAGTAGACTACTGTACAT
Source organism: Coregonus clupeaformis (assembly GCF_020615455.1). Taxonomy (NCBI): domain Eukaryota; kingdom Metazoa; phylum Chordata; class Actinopteri; order Salmoniformes; family Salmonidae; genus Coregonus; species Coregonus clupeaformis. The sequence continues at coordinate 216,397 of NW_025534047.1, forward strand.
CCAGTCTGAGATCTCAACAGTAGACTACTGTACATCCAGTCTGAGATCTCAACAGTAGACTACTGTACATCCAGTCTGAGATCTCAACAGTAGACTACTGTACATCCAGTCTGAGATCTCAACAGTAGACTACTGTACATCCCGTCTGAGATCTCAACAGTAGACTACTGTACATCCAGTCTGAGATCTCAACAGTAGACTACTGTACATCCAGTCTGAGATCTCAACAGTAGACTACTGTACATCCAGTCTGAGATCTCAACAGTAGACTACTGTACATCCAGTCTGAGATCTCAACAGTAGACTACTGTACATCCCGTCTGAGATCTCAACAGTAGACTACTGTACATCCAGTCTGAGATCTCAACAGTAGACTACTGTACATCCAGTCTGAGATCTCAACAGTAGACTACTGTACATCCAGTCTGAGATCTCAACAGTAGACTACTGTACATCCAGTCTGAGATCTCAACAGTAGACTACTGTACATCCAGTCTGAGATCTAATCAGCAGACTACTGTACATCCAGTCTGAGATCTCAACAGTAGACTACTGTACATCCAGTCTGAGATCTCAGCAGTAGACTACTGTACATCCAGTCTGAGATCTCAACAGTAGACTACTGTTCATCCAGTCTGAGATCTCAACAGTAGACTACTGTACATCCAGTCTGAGATCTCAACAGTAGACTACTGTACATCCAGTCTGAGATCTCAACAGTAGACTACTGTACATCCAGTCTGAGATCTCAACAGTAGACTACTGTACATCCAGTCTGAGATCTCAACAGCAGACTACTGTACATCCAGTCTGAGATCTCAACAGCAGACTACTGTACATCCAGTCTGAGATCTCAACAGCAGACTACTGTACATCCAGTCTGAGATCTCAACAGTAGACTACTGTACATCCAGTCTGAGATCTCAGCAGTAGACTACTGTACATCCAGTCTGAGATCTCAACAGTAGACTACTGTTCATCCAGCCTAAGTGCTGTTTTCCCAGCGCTTTCTTCACATGGCGTAACAGAGCTTCCTGGCTACCCAGACTCCAAACTCTGGTTTGAGTCTGGATCTGAATACCTCCCCGACCCTTCACCGAACGTGAACACATTTGGGGCTATCTGATTGGTCCAGACACCAATGGGTTGGGCCAGAGCTAGAACACACGTGGGTAACGCGGCAGTTTGAAAATTCTTCATCGTCTTCGATACTCTGATTGGTTAGAGACGATCCAATTGCTGATGATTTTGTTTTGTACAACGCCCCTCGTGCCCCTCGTCACCACAAACGACTTCAATGATGGCCATCTCAGATTAAGGTATGTAGTGAACGACAGAGCAGTGGAAGTAGTGTGAGTCGTCAGGCTGACAACAGGGTCCTCAAGCTTAGATGGACTTTTTCCGCCCCAGTTCATTTGTCACAAGCCCACCCAAAATCGGATTTCTGGCTACGCCCTCTGATTTACATCCAGTCTGATTGGTCCTACCCTGCCTGTTGACGGAGACAGAGTAGGCTCAGTCCTCCAGCAGCTCCACACCATCATCTCCCTGTCCTCTTCCACATGCCATCCCAGGGGAGACTCCCAGGGGAGACTCACAGGTTGTTTTACCTACAGGCGAGCGTTCTATCTAATACCGACTGGGACTACAGGGCTCTTGTCCAAAGTAGTCTACTTTATAGGGAATAGGGTGCCATTTGGGATGCAGGAAGGGTCACGTCCTTGAGAACCTCTCTGAATTAGGCCAGGAAGGGTCACGTCCTTGAGAACCTCTCTGAATTAGGCCAGGAAGGGTCACGTCCCTGAGAACCTCTCTGAATTAGGCCAGGAAGGGTCACGTCCTTGAGAACCTCTCTGAATTAGGCCAGGAAGGGTCACGTCCTTGAGAACCTCTCTGAATTAGGCCAGGAAGGGTCACGTCCTTGAGAACCTCTCTGAATTAGGCCAGGAAGGGTCACGTCTTGAGAACCTCTCTGAATTAGGCCAGGAAGGGTAACGTCCTTTGAGAACCTCTCTGAATTAGGCCAGGAAGGGTCACGTCCTTGAGAACCTCTCTGAATTAGGCCAGGAAGGGTCACGTCCTTGAGAACCTCTCTGAATTAGGCCAGGAAGGGTCACGTCCTTGAGAACCTCTCTGAATTAGGCCTGGCTCTCTGATAACAGGAAATAGGCCCTAAAAAAGACACAGTGCACTCAGCTGGTTTAGTTACATTTTAGTCATTTAGCAGACGCTCTTATCCAGAGCGACTTACAGTTAGTGAGTGCATACATTTTTCATACTGGCCCCCCGTGGGAATCGAACCCACAACGCTGGCGTTGCAAGCGCCATGATCTACCAACTGGGCTACACGGGACTACGTGAAAGGGATCATGAAAGGGATCCTAATTGATGGACAATTCATTTATTATTATTATTATTATTATTATGTTGATTTCACGGTTGTCCTTTTAGTGTGATAGTCACTAATGGATTCAACGTAAGCATTATGAAAGGAGTATAAAGGCCAGAGTGCTGCTGGCTGCTTCCCAAATGACACCTAGTCCCTACATGGTGGCACTATGTCTGACCAGGGCCCATAATGCTCTGGTCCAAAAGCAGTGCACTACGTAGAGAATGGGGTGTCATTTGGGAAGCAGACGCTGTGATCCCCATTATACAACCTGTTATTTCATCCAGCCGTTAACCAGGCAGCTCTGCATTAGACTAGAACACATTACAGTCTGAGATCTCAACAGTAGACTACTGTACATCCAGTCTGAGATCTCAACAGTAGACTACTGTACATCCAGTCTGATATCTCAACAGTAGACTACTGTACATCCAGTCTGAGATCTCAACAGTAGACTACTGTTCATCCAGTCTGAGATCTCAACAGTAGACTACTATACATCCAGTCTGAGATCTCAACAGTAGACTACTGTACATCCAGTCTGAGATCTCAGCAGTAGACTACTGTACATCCAGTCTGAGATCTCAGCAGTAGACTACTGTACATCCAGTCTGAGATCTCAACAGTAGACTACTGTACATCCAGTCTGAGATCTCAACAGTAGACTACTGTACATCCAGTCTGAGATCTCAACAGTAGACTACTGTACATCCAGTCTGAGATCTCAACAGTAGACTACTGTACATCCAGTCTGAGATCTCAACAGTAGACTACTGTACATCCCGTCTGAGATCTCAACAGTAGACTACTGTACATCCAGTCTGAGATCTCAACAGTAGACTACTGTACATCCAGTCTGAGATCTCAACAGTAGACTACTGTACATCCAGTCTGAGATCTCAACAGTAGACTACTGTACATCCAGTCTGAGATCTCAACAGTAGACTACTGTACATCCCGTCTGAGATCTCAACAGTGAGACTACTGTACATCCAGTCTGAGATCTCAACAGTAGACTACTGTACATCCAGTCTGAGATCTCAACAGTAGACTACTGTACATCCAGTCTGAGATCTCAACAGTAGACTACTGTACATCCAGTCTGAGATCTCAACAGTAGACTACTGTACATCCAGTCTGAGATCTAATCAGCAGACTACTGTACATCCAGTCTGAGATCTCAACAGTAGACTACTGTACATCCAGTCTGAGATCTCAGCAGTAGACTACTGTACATCCAGTCTGAGATCTCAACAGTAGACTACTGTTCATCCAGTCTGAGATCTCAACAGTAGACTACTGTACATCCAGTCTGAGATCTCAACAGTAGACTACTGTACATCCAGTCTGAGATCTCAACAGTAGACTACTGTACATCCAGTCTGAGATCTCAACAGTAGACTACTGTACATCCAGTCTGAGATCTCAACAGCAGACTACTGTACATCCAGTCTGAGATCTCAACAGCAGACTACTGTACATCCAGTCTGAGATCTCAACAGCAGACTACTGTACATCCAGTCTGAGATCTCAACAGTAGACTACTGTACATCCAGTCTGAGATCTCAGCAGTAGACTACTGTACATCCAGTCTGAGATCTCAACAGTAGACTACTGTTCATCCAGCCTAAGTGCTGTTTTCCCAGCGCTTTCTTCCACATGGCGTAACAGAGCTTCCTGGCTACCCAGACTCCAAACTCTGGTTTGAGTCTGGATCTGAATACCTCCCCGACCCTTCACCGAACGTGAACACATTTGGGGCTATCTGATTGGTCCAGACACCAATGGGTTGGGCCAGAGCTAGAACACACGTGGGTAACGCGGCAGTTTGAAAATTCTTCATCGTCTTCGATACTCTGATTGGTTAGAGACGATCCAATTGCTGATGATTTTGTTTTGTACAACGCCCTCGTGCCCTCGTCACCACAAACGACTTCAATGATGGCCATCTCAGATTAAGGTATGTAGTGAACGACAGAGCAGTGGAAGTAGTGTGAGTCGTCAGGCTGACAACAGGGTCCTCAAGCTTAGATGGACTTTTTCCGCCCCAGTTCATTTGTCACAAGCCCACCCAAAATCGGATTTCTGGCTACGCCCTCTGATTTACATCCAGTCTGATTGGTCCTACCCTGCCTGTTGACGGAGACAGAGTAGGCTCAGTCCTCCAGCAGCTCCACACCATCATCTCCCTGTCCTCTTCCACATGCCATCCCAGGGGAGACTCCCTGTCCTCCTCCACATGCCATCCCAGGGGAGACTCCCTGTCCTCTTCCACATAACATCCCAGGGGAGACTCCCTGTCCTCTTCCACATGCCATCCCAGGGGAGACTCCTGTCCTCCCTCCACATGCCATCCCAGGGGAGACACCCTGTCCTCTTCCACATGCCATCCCAGGGGAGACTCCTGTCCTCCTCCACATGCCATCCCAGGGGAGACTCCCTGTCCTCCTCCACATGCCATCCCAGGGGAGACTCCCTGTCCTCCTCCACATGCCATCCCAGGGGAGACTCCCTGTCCTCCTCCACATGCCATCCCAGGGGAGACTCCCTGTCCTCTTCCACATGCCATCCCAGGGGAGACTCCCTGTCCTCTTCCACATGCCATCCCAGGGGGAGACTCCTGTCCTCTTCCACATGCCATCCCAGGGGAGACTCCCTGTCCTCTTCCACATTACATCCCAGGGGAGACTCCTGTCCTCTTCCACATTACATCCCAGGGAGAAACCCTGTCCTCTTCCACATGCCATCCCAGGGGAGGCTCCTGTCCTCTTCCACATGACATCCCAGGGGAGACTCCTGTCCTCTTCCACATGCCATCCCAGGGAGACTCCCTGTCCTCTTCCACATGCCATCCCAGGGGAGACTCCTGTCCCTCTTCCACATGCCATCCCAGGGGAGACTCCCTGTCCTCCTCCACATGCCATCCCAGGGGAGGCTCCCTGTCCTCTTCCACATGCCATCCCAGGGAGCCTCCCTGTCCTCTTCCACATGCCATCCCAGGGGAGACTCCCTGTCCTCTTCCACATTACATCCCAGGGGAGACTCCCTGTCCTCCTCCACATGCCATCCCAGGGGAGGCTCCCTGTCCTCTTCCACATGCCATCCCAGGGAGGCTCCCTGTCCTCTTCCACATGACATCCCAGGGAGACTCCTGTCCTCTTCCACATGCCATCCCAGGGGAGACTCCCTGTCCTCTTCCACATGCCATCCCAGGGGAGACTCCCTGTCCTCTTCCACATTACATCCCAGGGGAGACTCCCTGTCCTCCTCCACATGCCATCCCAGGGGAGGCTCCCTGTCCTCTTCCACATGCCATCCCAGGGGAGACTCCCTGTCCTCTTCCACATGCCATCCCAGGGGAGACTCCCTGTCCTCCTCCACATGCCATCCCAGGAGGCTCCCTGTCCTCTTCCACATGCCATCCCAGGGGAGACTCCCTGTCCTCTTCCACATGCCATCCCAGGGGAGACTCCCTGTCCTCCTCCACATGCCATCCCAGGACCATCTTCACCTCCTCCTCTGGTGTAGAATGGCCCCTGATGGTAGAGCCTTTTATTTGATATCAGCGGTTAGGAGTAAATGTGTCATCGCTGTAATCACTCTTCAATTGCGCCCTAAATGGCGCCCTATACAGTGCCCAGGGCTCTGGTCTAAAGTAGTGCACTATATAGGGAATAGGGTGCCATTTGGGACGAATCAGCGTTCTCTGAATATA
>NW_025534047.1:227500-294961 GCF_020615455.1 Coregonus clupeaformis
AGACCAGAGCCCTATGACACCCTATTCCCTATATAGTGCACTACTTTAGACCAGAGCCCTATGACACCCTATTCCCTATATAGTGCACTACTTTAGACCAGAGCCCTATGACACCCTATTCCCTATATAGTGCACTACTTTAGACCAGAGCCCTATGACACCCTATTCCCTATATAGTGCACTACTTTAGACCAGAGCCCTATGACACCCTATTCCTATATAGTACACTACTTTAGACCAGAGCCCTATGACACCTTATTCCCTATATAGTGCACTACTTTAGACCAGAGCCCTATGGCACCCTATTCCCTATATAGTGCACTACTTTAGACCAGAGCCCTATGACACCCTATTCCCTACATAGTGCACTACTTTAGACCATAGCCCTGGGCACCGTATAGGGAATAGGGTGCTGTTTAAGACGCAGCCTGTGTCTGGACGCGCCATAAGGTCTGGTCTGACTGAGGGAGGAACAGGCCTTGTCTGGACGAGCCATAAGGTCTGGTCTGACTGAGGGAGGAACAGGCCTTGTCTGTTTCTCGACAGCAGAGACCCTTTTCAATGTACAAAAGACAGAACCCACTAGGCTGAGTTGGCTCACATACTGTCACGGACGTTGAGAGACGGGTCAGACCAAGGTGCAGCGTGGGATGCGAACATGTTTATTTACTCGATAAACATACAACCAAAACAATAAACAACGTAACGTGAAGTCCTCCGGCTATACACATACAAGCCAACACGCAACAAGATCCCACAACTAAGGTCGGCAAACAGGCTACTAAAGGATGATCCCCAATCAGAGACAACGAGCGACAGCTGCCTCTGATTGGGAATCACACCCGGCCAAACATAGAAATACAAACTTAGAACATAAACAGAATTTCTAGCATAGATTCTCACGCCCTGACCAAACCAACTAAAGACGACCGGCCTCTCAAGGCCAGGGCGTGACACATACAGAGGACATAGTCCTTCAATTAGTATTATTATTATCATTTTTTTTTGTTTTACCTTTTATTTAACAACATGATCAATGCTTGGTTAAATCAACCTGAACAAATGTAACAGACAGGACCCACCAGGCTCACAGAGCCCTCTCTCATGTCTGCCCATATTAGGACATCCCTCCATCTCCATGGCTATTCGTCTAGTGTGCTGTGTCCAGATCAGATCTTCAATACCCTCTTCATTAGATGTGTCTGATAGGCCTCCTGTAGCTCAGTTGGTAGAGCATGGCGCTTGCAACGCTAGGGTTGTGGGTTCGTTTCCTATGGGGGGCCAGTATGAAAAAATGTATGCACTCACTAATTGTAAGACGCTCTGGATAAGAGCGTCTGCTAAATGACGTCAATGTCAATGTGTACTAGTACCCATATAGAATCCTCTCATGCAATGTTCCCTCCATTTTCTCTTTTGGGGCCACTGAGTAAAATTTCAGGTCTGCTGAGCGCAAACTTGTACGTTGTGAAAATTCTGTACAACTTCCGGCACGAGTTTACTGTGAACACTGAGGCTGTTTCCTGTGAACACTGAGGCTGTTTCCTGTGAACACTGAGGCTGTTTCCTGTGAACACTGAGGCTGTTTCCTGTGAACACTGAGGCTGTTTCCTGTGAACACTGAGGCTGGACCCACTTTAAGTTACAGTTTTAACAGTGGCCAAGTAGGCTACTGTGGCTATTTGATCATAATGTAGGTCTACCAGAGTGGCCTACCATCAAAAAACAATGGAGAAAATGCATCCCATAATATTTTAACATGGAAATATCTGTCCTATCATTCAGCCTACAGTAGCAGCCAATGTGTGGTGTTCAACGTAGGCCTACATTCCATGAGACTTTTGATAAAAACATGCAGGGCTTGACATTAACCTGTTTATCCACTTGTCCTTTAGACAAGGAGGTGACTAAACATGTTGTTGTGTTGTTTGATGCAAGAAAGCACTTAACAAAATAACATGCATCATTATTCCCATACCATTATTACAGAGAATCAGACAAATTATGCTACACTCTGCCTATTGGCTACTTAGCTTATTCAAGCCTGTCTCAAAATACAACACTGCCCCTTTAAAACAACAAAAAAAGCCCTTTACCTGACTCGCTTTTCAAAGATGGCTAGAAATGCACTTGTAGGAAGCAATCACTCCCCCATTGTTGACAAGAAATGATCTATAACTGGGCTAATAACTCACTAACTAGCAAAGGATATGAACAAAATGTGCACACATGGCTATATGCAGCTCTCGCTTTGATCTCAAAACAAGCGCATCTACTCACAACCGCTCATGCTGTAAACACAGTCCAGTTCAACGTAAATGGCACAGATCCATATATGGCAATGGTCTATTTGCATATAGGCCTACTGCAGCTCTGATTGGTTATTACGCACCAGTCTGTGTAGAGTAGGGCCTGAGTCTTGCCTGTCAATTCAATAGAATCCTACTCAGATACGCTCTGCCTACAAGAACATCTCTTGCACAGTTAGTTTTGCATACAAAATCTTCCATAGTTCGTTTTGTTTTCGGTATATCACATTGAAAGTGACTAATATTGCGTTGATTCGATCACAATTCCCACAGTAGAACGAAAACATTGATAGTGTTAACTAAAGGGGAAAACTGGAGAAAGTTGAGTGAAGTTCAATCTCGTGCATCTCTGCACAGGCTGATATTTCTTCTGAGGGGCAGTCTGACGGGAGCTGAGCACCACTCACATGAGCAGTTTAGAGGGAACGTTGCTGTGATGTATGGTGTCCATATTAGGACATCCCACCATCTCCATGGCTGTTCATCTGTTTTGCTGTGTCCAGGTCAGCTGTTCACAGAATCTCCATTAGGTGTGTAGCTACTATGTCATTGATCTAAGTAATCTTGTTAGTTAGTGAGCTGAAAAGACTACAGAGAGGACTACATGACTGATCTCTTCTGCAGGACCGATCTCTTCTGCAGGACCGATCTCTTCTGCAGGACCGATCTCTTCTGCAGGACCGATCTCTTCCGCAGGACCGATCTCTTCTGCAGGACTGATCTCTTCTGCAGGACCGATCTCTTCTACAGGACTGATCTCTTCTACAGGACTGATCTCTTCTATAGGACTGATCTCTTCTACAGGACTGATCTCTTCTACAGGACTGATTTCTTCTACAGGACTGATCTCTTCTACAAGACTGATCTCTTCTACATGACTGATCTCTTCTACAGGACTGATCTCTTCTACAGGACTGATCTCTTCTACAGGACTGATCTCTTCTACGGGACTGATCTCTTATACAGGACTGATCTCTTCTATAGGACTGATCTCTTATACAGGACTGATCTCTTCTACGGGACTGATCTCTTCTACGGGACTGATCTCTTATACAGGACTGATCTCTTCTATAGGACTGATCTCTTCTACAGGACTGATCTCTTCTACAGGACTGATCTCTTCTACAGGACTGATCTCTTCTACAGGACTGATCTCTTCTACAGGACTGATCTCTTCTACAGGACTGATCTCTTCTATAGGACTGATCTCTTCTACAGGACTGATCTCTTCTATAGGACTGATCTCTTCTACAGGACCTGATCTCTTCTACAGGACTGATCTCTTCTACAGGACTGATCTCTTCTACAGGACTGATCTCTTCTACAGGACTGATCTCTTCTATAGGACTGATCTCTTCTACAGGACTGATCTCTTCTATAGGACTGATCTCTTCTACAGGACTGATCTCTTCTACAGGACTGATCTCTTCTACAGGACTGATCTCTTCTACAGGACTGATCTCTTCTACAGGACTGATCTCTTCTACAGGACTGATCTCTTCTACAGGACTGATCTCTTCTACAGGACTGATCTCTTCTACAGGACTGATCTCTTCTACAGGACCGATCTCACTCTGACATGTATTGGAGGTGTGTAAAGTGTAAGTCACCCATGTATGAGGAAGCTCAGAGGTCATTTTTCTTTCTTGTCACTAATAGTGTTTGCTAGTAGTACTTAGACCATAGTCCCTGTGTTGTATCATGTGGGGTGTTCAGAGCACAGTATATGATAATCATTGTAAAAGAGTATTGCAGAAACAGGTAAAAGATGTGACAATATGTCATACATCTCTTAAAAGACTGACCTCAGAGCTTTTCTCTGTATTTACACTGAGGTTGCTTGTTTGGTTCCCCTCCAAGTCGTCTCCCCCACTCCACTGTGTTGGACCCGGGTGTCAGAAATACAGAGAGAAATAATGGATTGAGAGGCCCTCATAAAACGGTCCAGGTCTCTGCTCGTTACAGACGAGAAGGAGAGAGAAGGTACATAGTGGTCAAGATCTGGACTGGGGAAAGAGCATTAACGCTGCAATTCCCCCATTCCTCACATTCTTCTCTCTCTCTGTCTCTGTCTCTCTCTCGGTTTCTGTCTCGTCTCGGTCTCTGTCTCGCTCTCTGTCTCGGTCTCTCTGTCTCGGTCTCTCTGTCTCGGTCTCTCTGTCTCGGTCTCTCTGTCTCGGTCTCTCTGTCTCTCTCAGTCTCTGTCTTTCTCTCTCTGTCTCTCTGTCTCTGTCTCTCTCTCTCTCTTCTCTCTCTCTCTCTCTCTCTCTCTCTCTCTCTCTCTCTCTCTCTCTCTCTCTCTCTCTCTCTCTCTCTGTGTCTCTCTCTGTCTCTGTCTCTGTCTCTCTGTCTCTCTCTCTCTGTCTCTCTCTCTCTCTCTGTCTCTCTCTCTCTCTCTCTGTCTCTGTCTCTGTGTGTGTGTCTCTGTTTTTTCTCGGCACTGAGCAAATATCAGGTCTGCTGAGCGCAAACTTGAAAGTTGTGAAAATTATTATTATCTATAACTGGGCTCACTAACTAGCAAAGGATATGAACAAAATGTTCGCACGTGGATACATGCAGCTCTCTCTAATATTGCGTTGATTCGATCACAATTACCACAGTAAAGGGAAACGTTGATAACGTTAAATAACAGAGAAAACTCTAGAAAGTTCGATCTCGTTCTTCTCTCATTCACTCCTCTCCTCTCTCCCATTCCACCCCTACCCCTAGTCTCCTCTCCTCTCTCCCATTCCACCCCTACCCCTCGTCTCCTCTCCTCTCTCCCATTCCACCCCTACCCCTAGTCTCCTCTCCTCTCTCCCATTCCACCCCTACCCCTCGTCTCCTCTCTCTCTCCCATTCCACCCCTACCCCTCGTCTCCTCTCCTCTCTCCCATTCCACCCCTACCCCTCGTCTCCTCTCCTCTCTCCCATTCCACCCCTACCCCTCGTCTCCTCTCCTCTCTCCCATTCCACCCCTACCCCTCCTCTCCTCTCCTCTCTCCCATTTCCACCCCTACCCCTCGTCTCCTTTCCTCTCTCCCATTCCACCCCTACCCTCGTCTCCTCTCGTCTCCTCCCACCCCTACCCTCGCCTCCTCTCTCTGCCTCCTCCCACCCCCTACCCTCGTCTCCTCTCCTCTCGTCTCCTCCCACCCCTACCCCTCGTCTCCTCTCCTCTCGTCTCTCCCACCCCTACCTCTCCCCTCCTCTCACGTTCTCCCTCCCCCAGAAAATGCAATAAGTCTTTATGGTCCTGGGGAGTTGACCCTGTTCCAAAGAAAAATACACAAATAATATCCAGCTGTCAATCAAATATGAAACAAAAGTTCAAGTTGGGGTAGAGTACGCAGTAGAAATAAAGTTTGAAATAAAGGTGTTGACATTTTAATAGACTGGACAAACTGAGCTGTGTGATGAGTAGCCGTGGTCTAATGTTTTATAGACTTCTACAATATTGTTCCAGAACGATATTCTGAAACATATCAGAAAAGCTGTAGCCCACATTTCCAATTAGTCCAGCAAATGGTTTGTCTTAAGCATTTTTATAGAAAACAAACCGTTTTCACTTATGTCAATGTCATATTTGTTTGAATCTAAGTCACAAGTCCACATTTGTATTTAGTAAATCTGCACTGAAGAAGAGCTGCTGATGGAAGACATTTTGAAGACAGGTTTGATGATTCTGGCTTTAATTAGTATAGCCTGTATTAGTGATCACACCAATTCTTTACAGGCTATGCTAATCTATGCCAGAATCAGCAATGCAAGGTGACCACACCGGACCAACACACTGCCTGGATTAGAGAGTGGAGGAGTTATGCAGACAGAGTTATTCCTGACCATAGGACCTGACCAGGAAGTACTCTGAACCATTTGGACAGTATAACTACTGTAGGGCACAGAGTTATTCCTGACCATAGGACCTGACCAGGAAGTACTCTGAACTCTTTGGACATTATAACTACTGTAGGGCACAGAGTTATTCCTGACCATAGGACCTGACCAGGAAGTACTCTGAACTCTTTGGACACTATAACTAGAGCTACATAAGAGGGTAGTTTTCATAACATCATAATATCTCCAGTGGTGTAAAGTACTTAAGTAGTTTTTTGAGTATCTGTACTTTACTTTACTATTAATATTTTGGACAACTTTTACTTCACTACATTCCTAAATAAAATGATGTACACTCCATACATTTTCCCTGACACCCAAAAGTACTTGTTACAATTTTAATGCTTAGCAGGACAGAAAATGGTCAAATTCACGCACTTATCAAGATGACATCCCTGGTCATCCCTGCTGCCTCTGATCTGGTGGACTCACTAAACACACATCATTTGTTTGTAAATGATGTCTGAGTGTTGAGTGTGCCGCTGGCTATCCGTATATTAAAAAACAAGAAAATGGTGCCGTCTGGTTTGCTTAATATAAGGAATTTTAAATGATTTATACTTTTATTTTTGATACTTATGTTTTAACAATTACATTTATCTTTTGATGCGTAAGTATATTTAAAACCAAATACTTTCAGACTTTTCCTCAAGTAGTATTTTACTGGCTGACTTTCACTTTTACTTGAGTCATTTCCTATTAAGGTATCTTTACTTTACTCAAGTATGACAATTGGGTACTTTTTTCCACCACTGTATACAGTGCATTCGGAAAGTATTCAGACCCCTTGACTTTTTCCACATTTTGTTACGTTACAGCCTTATTCTAAAATGGATTACATTAAATTTTTTCATTTAATTGTGGGGTATTGTGTGTAGATTGAGGAGGATTTTTAAAAATGTAATCCATTTTAGAATAAGGCTGTAACATAACAAAATGTGGAAAAAAGTGAATGGGTCTGAATACTTTCCGAATGCACTGTATCTCTGCTTTGACAGGAATGTACAGTATATAATATCTTAGACAATCTTAATCAGGACAGTGTTAAGAGGGCTGTTTTTATTTTATTTATTTTTTATTTCACCTTTATTTAACCAGGTAAGAAGCCAGTTGAGAACAAGTTCTCATTTACAACTGGGACCTGGCCAAGATAAAGCAAAGCAGTGCGATAAAAACAACAACACAGAGTTACATATGGGGTAAAACAAAACGTACAGTCAATAACACAATAGAAAATCTAATACAGTGTGTGCAAATGTAGTAAGTTATGGAGGTAAGGCAATAAATAGGCCATAGTGCAAAATAATTACAATTTGTATTAACACTGGAATGATAGATGTGCAAGAGATGATGTGCAAATAGAGATACTGGAGTGCAAATGAGCAAAATAAATAACAATATAGGGATGAGGTAGTTGGGCGGGCTAATTTCAGATGGGCTGTGTACAGGTGCAGTGATCGGTAAGCTGCTCTGACAACTGATGCTTAAAGGTAGTGAGGGAGATAAGAGTCTCCAGCTTCAGAGATTTTTGCAGTTCGTTCCAGTCATTGGCAGCAGAGAACTGGAAGGAATGGCGGCCAAAGGAGGTATTGGCTTTGGGGATGACCAGTGAGATATACCTGCTGGAGCGCAGACTACGGGTGGGTGTTGCTATGGTGGAATGTACAGTAGATAATATCTTAGACAACCTTTAATCAGAACAGTGTTGAACAGAGCTACTGAAGAGGGCTGTGTAGTTAAGAGGCATTCTGTGATATAGCAGACTATTGATGTGTGTGCGTGTGTGCGCATGCGTTTGTGTGTACGCTTGTGTGTGTGTGTGTTTGTGTTTGTGTGTATGCAGACCCGTCGCCAGACCTCAGTCTTAAGGGGGGCATATGAAATGCATGGGAGGGCAGGGCACAATTATTATTAGCCTACAGTACGTATATTTAATAATAAATTCCCCTCAAGTGGGGGGCACAAGCATTTTTGGGGCGGGCCCGGCCCTATGGCCCGCCCATAGCGACGGGTGTGTGTGTGCCTGCTAGCATGTGTGCGTGCGTGCGTATGTCGACGCTGAGACCTTGGTAGAATGTAAGTCTGTCACCAACCAAATAACCGCCTCCCTAACTACCACATTACTTGACAATACTGAATACAAACTAGGCTGTCTGAAATGGCACCCTATTCCCTATGTAGTGCACTACTTTAGACCAGAGCCCTGTGGGGTGCCTCCTATCTCCTGTAACTCTCCTGTCTCTGTCTCCCCAGAGTACCCCTCCTATCTCCTGTAACTCTCCTGTCTGTCTCCCCAGAGTACCCCTCCTATCTCCTTTAACTCTCCTGTCTCTGTCTGCCCAGAGTGCCCTTCCTATCTCCTTTAACTCTCCTGTCTCTGCTCTCCAGAGTACCCCTCCTATCTCCTTTAACTCTCCTGTCTGTCTCTCCAGAGCACCCTCCTATCTCATTTAACTCTCCTGTCTCCCCTTGCAGATGTCAGGTAGCAGGCATGTCTAATTTAGGATTTCACTCTGAAGCCCCTGCAGCGGTGAGGGAGGGATGGAGAGATGGAGGGAGAGAGAGATGGAGCGAGGGAGGGAGGGAGGGAGGGAGGGGGCGAGGGAGGGAGGGAGGGAGGGAGGGAGGGAGGGATGGAGGGGAGAGAGAGATGGATGGAGGGAGGGAGGGAGCGATGGAGGGAGGGAGGGAGGGAGGGAGGGTGGGAGCGATGGAGGGAGGGGAGGGAGGGAGGGAGGGAGGGAGGGAGGCGATGGATGGATGGAGGGAGGGAGGGAGGGAGGGAGGGAGGGAGCGATGGATGGAGGGAGGGAGGGAGGGAGGGAGGGAGGGAGGGAGAGAGAGAGATGGATGGAGGGAGGGAGGGAGCGATGGAGGGAGGGAGGGAGGGAGGGAGGGTGGGAGCGATGGAGGGAGGGAGGGAGGGAGGGAGGGAGGGAGGGAGGGAGGGAGCGATGGATGGAGGGAGGGAGGGAGGGAGGGAGGGAGCGATGGATGGATGGAGGGAGGGAGGGAGCGATGGATGGAGGGAGGGAGGGAGGGAGCGAGGGAGGGAGTGAGGGAGCACATAGGGAGTTCAACTACCTAGAGGCTTGGGCAGCAAAAGTGCAGTTTTTTTAATGTAGGTTTGAATATAGATCTGTAACCAATGTAACCTGGTATGTCACAAACTTCCATCAATTGTTGTTCTGAGACATCTCACCTGAGACAGTCAGTCAAAACACTGAAGTTGTTTCCTAAAGGAAAAGTGTCAGAGTAGACCACAGGAGAGGAGAGCCACCATGTTGTCTGAATGGCAGAGAGGCTGTATGCTGACCACAGGAGAGGAGAGCCACCATGTTGTCTGAATGGCAGAGAGGCTGTATGCTGACCACAGGAGAGGAGAGCCACCATGTTGTCTGAATGGCAGAGAGGCTGTATGCTGACCACAGGAGAGGAGAGCCCCCATGTTGTCTGAATGGCAGAGAGGCTGTATGCTGACCACAGGAGAGGAGAGCCACCATGTTGTCTGAATGGCAGAGAGGCTGTATGCTGACCACAGGAGAGGAGAGCCCCCCATGTTGTCTGAATGGCAGAGGAGGCTGTATGCTGACCACAGGAGAGGAGAGCCACCATGTTGTCTGAATGGCAGAGAGGCTGTATGCTGAGTTTGAGCCCCCATGTTGTCTGAATGGCAGGGAGGCTGTATGCTGACCACAGGAGAGGAGAGCCACCATGTTGTCTGAATGGCAGAGAGGCTGTATGCTGACCACAGGAGAGGAGAGCCACCATGTTGTCTGAATGGCAGAGAGGCTGTATGCTGACCACAGGAGAGGAGAGCCACCATGTTGTCTGAATGGCAGAGAGGCTGTATGCTGACCACAGGAGAGGAGAGCCCCCATGTTGTCTGAATGGCAGAGAGGCTGTATGCTGACCACAGGAGAGGAGAGCCACCATGTTGTCTGAATGGCAGAGAGGCTGTATGCTGACCACAGGAGAGGAGAGCCCCCATGTTGTCTGAATGGCAGAGAGGCTGTATGCTGACCACAGGAGAGGAGAGCCACCATGTTGTCTGAATGGCAGAGAGGCTGTATGCTGAGTTTGAGCCCCCATGTTGTCTGAATGGCAGGGAGGCTGTATGCTGACCACAGGAGAGGAGAGCCACCATGTTGTCTGAATGGCAGAGAGGCTGCATGCTGAGTTTGAGTTCAACCTGCTCTGTGTTTCTCAGGTCTCCTGAGGACCCTGTCTGTTCATCAGTGAAGTATGTTCTCTCATTTAGTATCTCAAGCTAAACTCTAATGTTGTATGATTATGGGTAAAATACCAAATAAGGCGACGGAACTAAAGCATTTAGCACACAGCGTTTCCCGGCGGTGATACCATATCCCCGGGTATCTGGGGTAGCGTTTCCCGGCGGTGATACCATATCCCCGGGTATCTGGGGTAGCGTTTCCAGCGGTGATACCATATCCCCGGGTATCTGGGGTAGCGTTTCCCGGCGGTGATACCATATCCCCGGGTATCTGGGGTAGCGTTTCCCGGCGGTGATACCATATCCCCGGGTATCTGGGGTAGCGTTTCCCGGCGGTGATACCATATCCCCGGGTATCTGGGGTAGCGTTTCCGGCGGTGATACCATATCCCCGGTATCTGGGGGTAGCGTTTCCCGGCGGTGATACCATATCCCCGGGTATCTGGGGTAGCTCCCGGCGGTGATACCATATCCCCGGGTATCTGGGGTAGCGTTTCCCGGCGGTGATACCATATCCCCGGGTATCTGGGGTAGCGTTTCCCGGCGGTGATACCATATCCCCGGGTATCTGGCTTTCATTGTTTTAGTGCTATTGCGCTACAGCAGTAAAATAAATAAATGTGTCTTAGCTAGAAAGTGCACTATATAGGGAATAGGGTGTCATAGGGCTCTGGTCTAAAGTAGTGCACTATATAGGGAATAGGGTTCCATTTGGGATACAACCTATTTCAGACACAGGAGAGAAATCAAAAGAGGGAACTGAGGCCAGGTTGAATGGTTTTGAATAGATTTTAATTCAGACATAGAAGGCTTTGTTACATTTACATTACATTTTACATTTTAGTCATTTAGCAGACGCTCTTATCCAGAGCGACTTGTTACCAGCCTGGATTACAGCACCCCACCTGTCTTACCTTGCCTTTGAATATTACACCATTATAATGTTTCTACAGCTCTAGACAGTGGAAGGATCATTATTACCAAACCATTCAGGCTGTCTTTTGTCTGTTTGAGCATTCAAATAGAGTTGTTCTTAGAAGGCTGTACTCACAGAGATCCTATAGTTCAGGGATTGATATGTCATGATATGGCTGTACATGCCTTTGGTTATAATTTAATTGGGGGTTGATATGTCATGATATGGCTGTACACGCCGGTGGTTATAATTAAACTGGGGGTTGATATGTCATGATATGGCTGTACATGCCGGTGTTATAATTCAATTGCATTACCTTTTATATGATTTGATAATTTTCAGAAACTAATAACAGATAGTTGTAAAGATCTGATAATGATCCGTTATTATTTTCTGACAATGATCAAATCCAGAGGAGGCTGGTGGGAGGAGCTATAGGATGCTCATTGTAATGGCTGGAATGGAATTAATGGGGGCTGGTGGGAGGAGCTATAAGATGCTCATTGTAATGGCTGGAATGGAATTAATGGAGGCTGGTGGGAGGAGATAAAGGAGTCTCAATACAAAACATACAAAAGACAACATACAGACATAAACATCCACAACATCACCCCTATCTCCAGACCCACCTGTTGTCACCCCTATCTCCAGACCCACCTGTTGTCACCCCTATCTCCAGACCCACCTGTTGTCACCCCTATCTCCAGACCCACCTGTTGTCACCCCTATCTCCAGACCCACCTGTTGTCACTCCTATCTCCAGACCCACCTGTTGTCACTCCTATCTCCGGACCCACCTGTTGTCACTCCTATCTCCAGACCCACCTGTTGTCACTCCTATCTCCAGACCCACCTGTTTTCACCCCTATCTCCAGACCCACCTGTTTTCACTCCTATCTCCAGACCCACCTGTTGTCACCCCTATCTCCAGACCCACCTGTTGTCACTCCTATCTCCAGTGCCTGCACTATTCTCTTCATCAAATTGCACCATTTTGTTCCTCTACATCATCAACGCTATTTCAATATTTAGATATTGAAGCATATTATTTTTCCATTGTATTAACGATGGAGGATTGGGTGATTTCCAGTTTTTAAGTATATGTTTTTTTTTAAAGATGATTGACAAGAAGAGTGACGTCCAACATATTGGGTATCTCACTACACCCTCATAGGGGCGGCAGGTAGCTTAGTGGTTAAGAGCATTGTGCCAGTAACCGAAAGGTCGCTGGTTCTAATCCCCGAGCCGACTAGGTGAAAAATCTGTCGATGTGCCCTTGAGCAAGGCACTTAACCCTAATTGCTCCTGTAAGTCGCTCTGGATAAGAGCATCTGCTAAATGACTAAAATGTAAATGTAAATGTCATGTCTTGAAATATACAGACAGACGGATTAAAAGTAAGTTTACATTGTAATACTTCTGACAGACAATTTTCTAGCTCCGCCCATAACTTCCTGACTTTATAGCATTCCCAGAAGGCATGGATTATTGAGTCATCATTAGTTTTACACTTAAGACATGACTCTGCCGTTGTGCTGTAGAATTTGTGAATTTTGTCTCTTGTATAATAAATAAATAAATTCTATACATTAGTTTATACTGGATTAAGCGTACATTTTCGTTAACTGTAATATGTCCCAACATTCCCTCCATCTTGTGCCAACATCAGTTCTTTTTAAGTCTTGGTTCCAATAGTTTATATTTTTTCCTAAGAGGTTGTCAGTTGGATCGGCTCTCTGCAAGGTTTGGTATGTCTTACCTATCATATGAATATCCTTTTCTGACTCAAATAGGATTCCCTCAACATTGCTCTGATGTCCAAAACTATTTTTAAATCAACATTTCGTGATATGAAACTTTTTTAAGTTACATGTATTTGGAAATATCTACATTGGTCAGTCCAAAATTGCTTTTTAATTCTTTCATGGAAATAAATGTATTTCCTGTTTTCCAAGTCAATTTATCAGTGTGTTCTGAAAAGCTCTCCAAGGATTGTTCCATAGTGTTGTGTTTTTGGGGAGTGATATTGGTTCTTGTAGAATACGTTTCATTTTCTTCCATACTGTTATAGTGTTCTTAACTATGAAGTTGTTGAATGTTCTTAGCTTTATCCTTTGAAAATGGACACTTAAAAATATTCTGGGGATGAGCATGAACAATATGTCACAAGTAAAACCTTGGATGGCGCCCTCAGACTTAGGAAGATGTAAAACTTTCCTTGTTATTCTATGAGTTTTATTTGCCCAAATAAAGTCTGTTATGGCCGAGTATACTTTTTAAAAAAATTATTTGGTGGGGTAATTGGTATTACAGTGAATAAATATAAAAACTCTGGGACCCATGCCATTTTGAAGAGATGTATTCTACTTGTAAGATTTATGGGAAGATTGTTCCATTTTAAATAGATCTGCTTTCATATTGTTGCGTAATGGGATAACGTTATCTTTATATATTTTGTTGTTAAGCGTCCTAAGTATTTAATATTTTTTGTGGTCCCACTTAAAGGATTGCTGTAGATCATGAGCTATTCTTTTTCTTTTTTCTATTGCCATTATTTCAGTTTTTTTCAGATTTTAGGGAGGCATTGAGTTTTCAATATTAGTCAGGGTATGTCAGGAGATCATCGGCAAATAAGTTTAGTTTATATTCATGTTTACCAATACTGATACCTGTTACGTTTGGGTCCTGCCTAATTATTTCTGCTAGTGGTTCAATTACCAGTGCAAACAGGAGTGGGGAGAGAGGACATCCTTGTCTTGTGCCCCTTTCTAAAGCAATTTAATCAGATAATGTATTATTTGTGTATATTTTTGCTTTAGGATATTTATATAATATTTTTATTAAATGCATTATTTCAGCTGGAAAGTTGAAGGATTCCAACGTTTTGAATAGAAAAGGCCATTCAAGACAGTCAAAATACTTTTCAGCATTAACAGCCATTATTGATAAATCTATATCTTGTTTTTTAGGGTATTGTATTATACTCAAACATGTTCTTGTATTTGTTTGTAAATGTCTACTTTTAATAAACCCTGTTTGATTAATATGTATCAAGTAATAATATAATAATAATAATATGCCATTTAGCAGACGCTTTTGCCATTCTGTTGCTTATGAGCTTTGTTATTATTTGATTGTTACAATGTATTAAACTTACAGGCCTGGAATCAGCAGGGGACTGCATATTTTATTGGTTTTAGTGTAACTGAAATAACAGTTTGATACATGGAATTAGGAAGCACTGAATTGAGTGACATGTGTTGTCATTTGTGTAAATACATTTGTAATGGTAAAGATTTGAATTCTTCCATTAATACATAATACATTTCGGGTCTTGAAGATGCGCTCTGTTCATTCTCCATATTCTGTTGCTAAGTGTATTTTCTGTTGGTGTAGTTTAGCATGACACAGGAGAATGCTCCGATATCACTATGTCATGGATTTTTGAACCCAGTAAATTGTTCAGTAAATTTTTTGAGAATTCTTGAATAGTTTTTCTTACTTTGAAAAAAAAAAAGAGTGGTCTTTTGTAGTTGGGAATAGTAATCTCCAGGTGTAAATTATTTGTAGAGATGACATTTCTCAGGCTCTTTGGAGGCTCCTTGAATTTACCTTTGGTATTGCTATGTCTGTCTAACTGGCTGAATGTGTGATTTAGGTCACCTGCTATACTAATAGTGCCTATCTGGATTTGATCTGCTTGAATTATATCTAAAAACACACCTGATTTGCCCCTACTGGGATATACAATGAAATCAACGTGTATTTTTCACCACGTAATGTACAATTCAACATTAAAACATTTCCTTTTTTGTCCGTGTGCTGGATAAAAGGGAAGGGGTGTGTCTTGTTTATATACTGTTACTACAGTAGGTGGAAGCATAAGCCTCTCCAATCTACAGTGCATTCGTAAAGTATTCAGACTCCTTCACCTTTTTCCACAGTTTGTTACGTTACAGCCTTATTCAAAAATGTATTAAAAAAAAAAATGTTACTCATCAATCTACACACAAAGCGAAAAAAACAGAAATACCTTATTTACACTCGAAATTGAGCTCAGGTGCATCCTGTTTCAATGTATCATCATTGAGATGTTTCTAATTTACAATTTGATTGGAGTCCACCTGTCTTATTGAAACACTATTGAATTGAGAAATAATCATTAGAAATGATTGTCAGATTGACCAAATGTATTCAGGTAATTATGTTTCAACTCAATTAGAACAACTACCTCCCAAATGAATCAATTGTGTCGGTTGTAGCTCTTTGAGTTGCGTTCATCCTAACTACTAAATGAAAAAAGCACGTCCTTACATTCAAAAGCTTTATTTCCAATTAAGTAATTAATTATGAATAATTAATTAATGTGTGCTATCTTGCTTTAATAGCTGGGTGCTCTGCCATATATGACAATGACTTCAAATAAAATCCCAAGTTCAAGAAACATTAGGAAACAGCCGTCACCTCATTTCACCTTTTTATTTTCGTCCGGGCAGGCTAACGCGTTTCGTCAGAGCATCAAGAGATGTGCCAAAGCCATTCTTTTGTATTTATTTTTATATGCAGGTTACTAGGTGATTATTACAACACACCTGTGTGAGGGCGGTACATAGCGGTAATAAAAACATTAGTGAACCAACAGTGCATTCGGAAAGTATTCAGACCCATTTTGTTACGTTACAGCCTTATTCTAAAAATTATTTAAATGTTTTTTTCCCTCATCAATCTACACACAATACCCCATAATGACAAAGCAAAAACAGGTTTTTAGAAATGTTTTTATTTTATTTTTATTACAGCCTTGAGTCTTCTTGGGTATGACGCTACAAGCTTGGCACACCTGTATTTGGGGAGTTTCTCCCATTCTTCTCTGCATATCCTCTCAAGCTCTGTCAGGTTGGATGGGGAGCGTTGCTGCACAGCTATTTTCAGGTCTCTCCAGAGACAGGTTCAAGTCCGGGCTCTGGCTGGGCCACTCAAGGACGTTCAGAGACTTGTCCCGAAGCCGCTCCTGCGTTGTCTTGGCTGTGTGCTTAGTGTTGTTGTCCTGTTGGAAGGTGAACCTTCGCCCCAGTCTGAGGTCCTGAGCGCTCTGGAGCAGGTTTTCATCAAGGATCTCTCTGTACTTTTCTCTGTTCATCTTTCCATCAATCCTCACTAGTCTCCCAGTCCCTGCCGCTGAAAAACATCCCCACAGCATGATGCTGCCACCACCATGCTTCACCGTAGGGATGGTGCCAGGTTTCCTCCAGATGTGACGCTTGGCATTCAAGCCAAAGAGTTCAATCTTGGTTTCATCAGACCAGAGAATCTTGTTTCTCATGGTCTGAGAGTCTTTAGGTGCCTATTGGCAAACTACAAGCGGGCTGTCATGTGTCTTTTACTGAGGAGTGGCTTCCGTCTGGCCACTCTACCATAAAGGCCTGATTGGTGAAGTGCTGCAGAGATGGTTTTCCTTCTGGAATGTTCTCCCATCTCCACAGAGGAACTCTGGAGCTCTGTCAGAGTGACAATTGGGTTCTTGGTCACCTCCCTGACCAAGGCCCTTCTCCCCTGATTGCTCAGATTGGCCGGGCGGCCAGCTCTAGGAAGAGTCTTGGTGGTTCCAAACTTCTTCCATTTAAGAATGATTGAGGCCACTGTGTTCTTGGGGACCTTCAATGCTGCAGATTTTTTTGGGTACCCTTCCCCAGATCTGTGCCTCGACACAATCCTGTCTCGGAGCTCTACGGACAATTCCTTCGACCTCATGGCTTGGTTTTTGCTCTGAAATGCACTGTCAACTGTGGGACCTTATATAGACAGGTGTGTGCCTTTCCAAATCATGTCCAATCAATTGAATTTACCACAGGTGGACTCCAATCAAGTTGTGGAAACATCTCAAGGATGATCAATGGAAACAGGATGCACCTGACCTCAATGTTGAGTCTCATAGCAAAGGGTTTGAATACTTATGTAAATAAGGGATTTCAGTTTTTTTATTTGTAACACATTTGCAAAAAATTCTAAATGGATTTAGTTACTTCCTATTGCACGGTAAAGCCTACAAAAATATGTGCTTTGGGGTATAAAAAATTGACATCTGGATAGAAAGATTGTGATTGAATGTAGGAAAATATACATATACATAAGCGTTCAAAATACAGCACAGCCAAATCATCTACAACAAAGATCTGAGAAATCCTCATTTAGGCCTGGAGGATGAGGTATTTAGTCTATCAATACAAAACATCTCTGGTTGAGAGCATTTTAGGGAGGTTACCACCTCTAGTAGGAGTGACCTGTTCCAGGCCCTCAACGTGCAAAGAGGACGGTGGGACCGTGTTTGGCCTCTAAGCAGTGTTTTACCATATTCAGTATTGTCAGTGCGGATCGCTGTTTTCTGGTCAGATATTCCTCTAAGCAGTGTTTTACCATATTCAGTACTTTAGCCCAGGGCCCATCATAAGTAGTGCACTACTTTAGACCAGGGCCCATCATAAGTAGTGCACTATACAGGCGATAGGGGGCAATTTGGGACGCCAAAAAAAGAAAGCGCTGTACTTGCTAGACTGTGAGTCACGTACAACACCAGAATGGTTCAAATGAATGAAAGGCATTTGCATGGAGATGGGAATCACTGGGTAGGTAGGTAGGTACTGGAAGTGGATACAGAGTGATTGCAGAGTGAACATTCTTCAGGAGGAAGGATCTCCTGTTTATATTGGAAGGGAACAGGAGGAGTCATTTGTTAGACCAGCAGAGAGCTCGGTTTGCGTCCTAAATGGCACCCTATTCCATAGATAGTGCACTACTTTAGACCAGAGCAACCCTACGGGTCCTGGTCAAAAGTAGTGCACTATATAGGGAATAGGGTGTCATAGGGCTCTGGTCTAAAGTAGTGCACTATATAGGGAATAGGGTGTCATAGGGCTCTGGTCTAAAGTAGTGCACCATATAGGGAATAGGGTGTCATAGGGCTCTGGTCTAAAGTAGTGCACTATAGGGAATAGGTGTCATAGGGCTCTGGTCTAAAGTAGTGCACCATATAGGAAATAGGGGTGTCATAGGGCTCTGGTCTAAAGTAGTGCACTATATAGGGAATAGGTGTCATAGGGCTCTGGTCTAAAGTAGTGCACTATATAGGGAATAGGGTGTCATAGGGCTCTGGTCTAAAGTAGTGCACTATATAGGGAATAGGGTGCCATAGGGCTCTGGTCTAAAGTAGTGCACTATATAGGGAATAGGTGCCATAGGGCTCTGGTCTAAAGTAGTGCACTATATAGGGAATAGGGTGCCATAGGGCTCTGGTCTAAAGTAGTGCACTATATAGGGAATAGGGTGCCATAGGGCTCTGGTCTAAAGTAGTAGCACTATATAGGGAATAGGGTGCCTGTCACACTCTGGTTCTAGGACTGTGTGTTAGAGCCAGGGTGTATCTCATTTGGTGGTGTTGGGGTTGGGTGAGTTTCATTTTGTTTGTGTTTAGTGGTGATTGGTCAATGACTCCCAATCGGAGGTAACGAGTGTCAGCTGTCGGCTCGTTATCTCTGATTGGGAGCCATATATATACTGTTGTGTTTCACTGTTTGTTTGTGGGTTTTTGTTCTATGTTCAGTTTATGTACTGAGGACGTTACGGATCGTGTTTGTTTTGTCGTTATTTCAACATTAAAGTCATGTTCACTCCCTAACGCTGCGCTTTGGTCGTATTTCATAGGCGATCGTGACAGAAAAAACCCACCAAGACCAGACCAAGCAGCGTGTCCAGGAGCTGAAGGGCGATAATTGGAAACAGAGGAGCGAGAATTGGGCGAGAATGATGGAGGCCTGGTCCACGGAGAGGAGAGACCCCCAGAAAATTTTTAGGGGGGCCTACGACGTCGGGGCAGCAGGTGTACGGGTTGGAGGAGTGCAGGAGGTTGGCAGATATGGCCGCCAGTTTAAGGGGGCCACTGGTTACGAAGGGGATGGAAAGTGTGGAGGCACGGCGAGAGGTACTGGGGGTGTTTCCAGTCCGGTCCGGCCCGTTCCTGGATCCCCCGTGTAGGGCCAGGGGTGTGTGTCCCCAGTGCGGTTCTGCCTGTCCCTGCTCAACGCACCGAGCCTACGGGGTGCGTGCGTCAGCCCTGTCCAGCCAGAGCCGTCCGCCAGACAGGATCAGCCAGGAGCCTTCCGGCCAGACAGGATCAGCCAGAGCCTTCCGCCAGACAGGATCAGCCAGAGCCTTCCGCCAGCCATGAGCAGCCAGATCCTTCCGCCAGCCATGAGCAGCCAGATCCGTCAGCCAGCCATGAGCAGCCAGATCCGTCAGCCATCCATGAGCAGCCAGATCCGTCAGCCAGCCATGAGCAGCCAGATCCGTCAGCCAGCCATGAGCCGGCCAGCCAGGATCCGTCAGAGCCGTCCAGCCAGGATCCGCCAGAGCCGTCCAGCCGGGATCCGCCAGAGCCGTCCAGCCGGGATCCGCCAGAGCCGTCCAGCCAGGATCCGCCAGAGCCGTCCAGCCGGGATCCGCCAGAGCCGTCCAGCCGGGATCCGCCAGAGCCTTCCAGCCGGGATCCGCCAGAGCCGTCCAGCCGGGATCCGCCAGAGCCTTCCAGCCAGGATCCGCCAGAGCCGTTCCAGCCGGGATCCGCCAGAGCGCCCAGCCGGGATCCGCCAGAGCCTTCCAGCCAGGATCCGCCAGAGCCGTCCAGCCAGGATCCGTCAGAGCCGTCCAGCCGGGATCCGTCAGAGCCGCCCAGCCGGGATCCGCCAGAGCCTTCCAGCCAGGATCCGCCAGAGCCGTCCAGCCGGGATCCGCCAGAGCCTTCCAGCCAGGATCCGCCAGAGCCGTCCAGCCGGGATCCGCCAGAGCCGCCCAGCCGGGATCCGCCAGAGCCTTCCAGCCAGGATCCGCCAGAGCCGTCCAGCCAGGATCCGTCAGAGCCGTCCAGCCGGGATCCGCCAGAGCCGCCCAGCCGGGATCCGCCAGAGCCGTCCAGCCGGGATCCGCCAGAGCCGTCCAGCCGGGATCCGCCAGAGCCGTCCAGCCTGGATCCACGCACTGAGCCAGGGGCGCGTGTCGTCAGTCCGGTTCCGGACAGCGGGGCTAGACAGGCCCAGGGGTACTTTGGGGGGTTGGAGAGGAAGTGGGAGGAAGCCCGGAGCCGGAGCCTCCGCCGAGGAGGAATGCCCACCCAGCCCTCCCTGTTTGCTTGTAGTTAGGCGCGGTCGCAGTCCGCGCCTTTGGGGGTACTGTCACACTCTGGTTCTAGGACTGTGTGTTAGAGCCAGGGTGTATCTCATTTGGTGGTGTTGGGGTTGGGTGAGTTTCATTTTGTTTGTGTTTAGTGGTGATTGGTCAATGACTCCCAATCGGAGGTAACGAGTGTCAGCTGTCGGCTCGTTATCTCTGATTGGGAGCCATATATATACTGTTGTGTTTCACTGTTTGTTTGTGGGTTTTTGTTCTATGTTCAGTTTATGTACTGAGGACGTTACGGATCGTGTTTTGTTTTGTCGTTATTTCAACATTAAAGTCATGTTCACTCCCAACGCTGCGCTTTGGTCGTATTTCATAGGCGATCGTGACAGTGCCATAGGGCTCTGGTCTAAAGTAGTGCACTATATAGGGAATAGGGTGCCATAGGGCTCTGATCAAAAGTAGTGCACTATATAGGGAATAGGGTGCCATTTGGGATGCAGAGCAGCTGAACACTGGAGGAGGAGCAGTGACAGGAGTCCGTCATACGGAGGAGATGGGAAATATTACCCAACACACTAGGCCAAACCACAGACTACACACAGGCCAGACTGGATATTACCCAACACACTAGGCCAAACCACAGACTACACACAGGCCAGACTGGATATTACCCAACACACTAGGCCAAACCACAGACTACACACAGACCAGACTGGATATTACCCAACACACTAGGCCAAACCACAGACTACACACAGGCCAGACTGGATATTACCCAACACACTAGGGCCAAACCACAGACTACACACAGGCCAGACTGGATATTACCCAACACACTAGGCCAAACCACAGACTACACACAGGCCAGACTGGATATTACCCAACACACTAGGCCAAACCACAGACTACACACAGGCCAGACTGGATATTACCCAACACACTAGGCCAAACCACAGACTACACACAGGCCAGACTGGATATTACCCAACACACTAGGCCAAACCACAGACTACACACAGGCCAGACTGGATATTACCCAACACACTAGGCCAAACCACAGACTACACACAGGCCAGACTGGATATTACCCAACACACTAGGCCAAACCACAGACTACACACAGGCCAGACTGGATATTACCCAACACACTAGGCCAAACCACAGACTACACACAGGCCGGACTGGATATTACCCAACACACTAGGCCAAACCACAGACTACACACAGGCCAGACTGGATATTACCCAACACACTAGGCCAAACCACAGACTACACACAGGCAGGACTGGATATTACCCAACACACTAGGCCAAACCACAGACTACACACAGGCCAGACTGGATATTACCCAACACACTAGGCCAAACCACAGACTACACACAGGCCGGACTGGATATTACCCAACACACTAGGCCAAACCACAGACTACACACAGGCCAGACTGGATATTACCCAACACACTAGGCCAAACCACAGACTACACACAGGCCAGACTGGATATTACCCAACACACTAGGCCAAACCACAGACTACACACAGGCCGGACTGGATATTACCCAACACACTAGGCCAAACCACAGACTACACACAGGCCAGACTGGATATTACCCAACACACTAGGCCAAACCACAGACTACACACAGGCCAGACTGGATATTACCCAACACACTAGGCCAAACCACAGACTACACACAGGCCAGACTGGATATTACCCAACACACTAGGCCAAACCACAGACTCACACACAGGCCAGACTGGATATTACCCAACACACTAGGCCAAACCACAGACTACACACAGGCCGGACTGGATATTACCCAACACACTAGGCCAAACCACAGACTACACACACAGGCCAGACTGGATATTACCCAACACACTAGGCCAAACCACAGACTACACACAGGCCGGACTGGATATTACCCAACACACTAGGCCAAACCACAGACTACACACAGGCCGGACTGGATATTACCCAACACACTAGGCCAAACCACAGACTACACACAGGCCAGACTGGATATTACCCAACACACTAGGCCAAACCACAGACTACACACAGGCCAGACTGGATATTACCCAACACACTAGGCCAAACCACAGACTACACACAGGCCAGACTGGATATTACCCAACACACTAGGCCAAACCACAGACTACACACAGGCCAGACTGGAGAGGAAATCTCACAGATACATTTGAAGAATAAAGCTGTATCCCAAAAGGCACTCCTATTCCCTACGTGGAGCACATGTCCTTTCATACCCTATTCCCTACGTGGAGCACATCTCCTTTCATACCCTATTCCATTTGTAGAGCACATCTCCTTTCATACCCTATTCCCTATGTAGAGCACATCTCCTTTCATACCCTATTCCCTACGTGGAGCACATCTCCTTTCATACCCTATTCCCTATGTAGAGCACATCTCCTTTCATACCCTATTCCTTACGTGGAGCGCATACCCTATCATACCCTATTCCCTATGTAGAGCACATCTCCTTTCATACCCTATTCCCTATGTAGAGCACATCTCCTTTCATACCCTATTCCCTATGTAGAGCACATCTCCTTTCATACCCTATTCCCTACGTGGAGCACATCTCCTTTCATACCATATTCCCTATGTAGAGCACATCTCCTTTCATACCCTATTCCCTACGTGGAGCACATCTCCTTTCATACCATATTCCCTATGTGGAGCACATCTCCTTTCATACCATATTCCCTATGTAGAGCACATCTCCTTTCATACCCTATTCCCTACGTGGAGCACATCTCCTTTCATACCCTATTCCCTACGTGGAGCACATCTCCTTTCATACCCTATTCCCTATGTAGAGCACATCTCCTTTCATACCCTATTCCCTATGTAGAGCACATCTCCTTTCATACCCTATTCCCTATGTAGAGCACATCTCCTTTCATACCCTATTCCCTATGTAGAGCACATCTCCTTTCATACCCTATTCCCTTTGTAGAGCACATCTCCTTTCATACCCTATTCCCTATGTAGAGCACATCTCCTTTCATACACTATTCCCTATGTAGAGCACATCTCCTTTCATACCCTCTTCCCTACGTGGAGCACATCTCCTTTCATACCCTATTCCTTACGTGGAGCACATCTCCTTTCATACCCTATTCCCTATGTAGAGCACATCTCCTTTCATACCCTATTCCCTACGTGGAGCACATCTCCTTTCATACCCTATTCCCTACGTGGAGCACATCTCCTTTTATACCCTATTCCATTTGTAGAGCACATCTCCTTTCATACCCTATTCCCTATGTAGAGCACATCTCCTTTCATACCCTATTCCCTACGTGGAGCACATCTCCTTTCATACCCTATTCCCTATGTAGAGCACATCTCCTTTCATACCCTATTCCTTACGTGGAGCGCATACCCTATCATACCCTATTCCCTATGTAGAGCACATCTCCTTTCATACCCTATTCCCTATGTAGAGCACATCTCCTTTCATACCCTATTCCCCTATGTAGAGCACATCTCCTTTCATACCCTATTCCCTACGTGGAGCACATCTCCCTTTCATACCATATTCCCTATGTAGAGCACATCTCCTTTCATACCCTATTCCCTACGTGGAGCACATCTCCTTTCATACCATATTCCCTATGTGGAGCACATCTCCTTTCATACCATATTCCCTATGTAGAGTACATCTCCTTTCATACCCTATTCCCCACGTGGAGCACATCTCCTTTCATACCCTATTCCCCTACGTGGAGCACATCTCCTTTCATACCCTATTCCCTATGTAGAGCACATCTCCTTTCATACCCTATTCCCTATGTAGAGCACATCTCCTTTCATACCCTATTCCTATGTAGAGCACATCTCCTTTCATACCCTATTCCCTATGTAGAGCACATCTCTTTCATACCCTATTCCCTTTGTAGAGCACATCTCCTTTCATACCCTATTCCCTATGTAGAGCACATCTCCTTTCATACACTATTCCCTATGTAGAGCACATCTCCTTTCATACCCTATTCCCTACGTGGAGCACATCTTCTTTCATACCCTATTCCTTACGTGGAGCACATCTCCTTTCATACCCTATTCCCTATGTAGAGCACATCTCCTTTCATACCCTATTCCCTACGTGGAGCACATCTCCTTTCATACCCTATTCCCTATGTAGAGCACATCTCCTTTCATACCCTATTCCTTACGTGGAGCACATCTCCTTTCATACCCTATTCCCTATGTAGAGCACATCTCCTTTCATACCCTATTCCCTACGTGGAGCACATCTCCTTTCATACCCTATTCCCTATGTAGAGCACATCTCCTTTCATCTGGAAGTGCTGGTCGCTAATCTAACAGAGTAACAGACTTCCATTGCATGTGTTTAAGTCCTTATCATGTGAAATATTAAAGTGGAGCTCCGTAATTAACTATCCAGAAGAAACCTCAGCAGCTACAGATGTAGGATCTTAATTTGACCATTTTCTCACAGCATGAAAATGTGAATTATTGTGTAGATGATAATAAATGGACATTTTTGTAGGGGTTGATATATTTTCAGTTCGGGCAAATCAACACTTACATTTTAAAGTGGAAATTACAAACTTTAGGAGCCCTTTTTAACCTTGAATACACTACAACAACAGGGTGACCAAATGAAGATCCTAAATATGTAGCTCATTGCTTGAGTGCCTCACTTGATTAAGTCCAAATATTGAGCTAGAGGTTTGAGAGGAATCAAGGGTGTGAGGAGTAGTTTGTCAAACCATACAAATCAATCATACTTCATACTTTCATTAATGTTATTGGGCAG
Organism: Coregonus clupeaformis; assembly: GCF_020615455.1. NCBI lineage: Eukaryota > Metazoa > Chordata > Actinopteri > Salmoniformes > Salmonidae > Coregonus > Coregonus clupeaformis. The sequence goes on from NW_025534047.1 coordinate 252,818, forward strand.
CACTTCAGAGACACTTCTTTTCTGTCTGCAAAACTGCTCTTCCTGACATATTCAGTCCCCTCATCCTGATCCAGCATGACCGTCTTCAGTCCCCTCATCCTGATCCAGCATGACCGTCTTTAGTGATTCTTCAGTCCCCTCATCCTGATCCAGCATGACCGTCTTTAGTCCCCTCATCCTGATCCAGCATGACCGTCTTTAGTGATTCTTCAGTCCCCTCATCCTGATCCAGCATGGCCGTCTTTAATGATTCTTCAGTCCCCTCATCCTGATCCAGCATGGCCGTCTTCAGTCCCCTCATCCTGATCCAGCATGGCCGTCTTTAGTGATTCTTCAGTCCCCTCATCCTGATCCAGCATGGCCGTCTTCAGTCCCCTTATCCTGATCCAGCATGACCGTCTTTAGTGATTCTTCAGTCCCCTTATCCTGATCCAGCATGGCCGTCTTTAGTGATTCTTCAGTCCCCTCATCCTGATCCAGCATGGCCGTCTTCAGTCCCCTTATCCTGATCCAGCATGACCGTCTTTAGTGATTCTTCAGTCCCCTCATCCTGATCCAGCATGGCCGTCTTTAGTGATTCTTCAGTCCCCTCATCCTGATCCAGCATGGCCGTCTTTAGTGATTCTTCAGTCCCCTTATCCTGATCCAGCATGACCGTCTTTAGTGATTCTTCAGTCCCCTCATCCTGATCCAGCATGGCCGTCTTCAGTCCCCTCATCCTGATCCAGCATGGCCGTCTTTAGTGATTCTTCAGTCCCCTCATCCTGATCCAGCATGACCGTCTTTAGTCCCCTCATCCTGATCCAGCATGACCGTCTTTAGTGATTCTTCAGTCCCCTCATCCTGATCCAGCATGGCCGTCTTTAGTGATTCTTCAGTCCCCTCATCCTGATCCAGCATGGCCGTCTTTAGTGATTCTTCAGTCCCCTCATCCTGATCCAGCATGGCCGTCTTTAGTGATTCTTCAGTCCCCTTATCCTGATCCAGCATGGCCGTCTTCAGTCCCCTCATCCTGATCCAGCATGGCCGTCTTTAGTGATTCTTCAGTCCCCTCATCCTGATCCAGCATGACCGTCTTTAGTGATTCTTCAGTCCCCTTATCCTGATCCAGCATGACCGTCTTTAGTGATTCTTCCGTTTTTTATGGACTGTGGCTCCTCTCTGCTCTGGTATGTGCTGTAGCTGGCAGACAAGATGAGACAAACATGGACATCTCCAATCCCCTCATCCTGCTCCAGCATTATATAATTTAGTCCTCTGCTTCAGTCTTTAGTGGGACATGTTCTTTGTTGATAAACTTGAATTTCATTCCACTCCGACAGACAAAAATGGCCACGTCCCGTTGGGTAGATGAGAGAATTGCTGCCAAACCTCCACATCTCCAATCCCGTCATGATGCTCGAGCTTTACCATCTTTAGTGGGTCTTTAGTTGTTGTTGATGAACTTGGACCCTATTGGCACCCTATTCCATAGATAGTGCACTGCTTTTGATCACAGCTCCATGGGCCCTGGTCTAAAGTGGTGCACTGTATGGGCGATAGGGTGTCATTTGGGATGCAGGCTGTGATTCCGCTTTGAGCTGCAGCGAGGAGGCAGACAAGATGTCCGCCATCTGGTTGGGGAGATGATGAGGGGCGAATTAAAAGATGTCTCTCTAAGGAGCCTGCCCATATGGAAAAAATAATATATTGACATATACACTGAGTGTACCAAACATTAAGGAACACCTTCCTAATATTGAGTTGCACCCCCGTTTGCCCTCATAACAGCCTCAATTCGTCGGGGCGTGGACTCTACAAGGTGTCGAAAGCGTTCCACAGGGATGCTGGCCCATGTTGACTCCCAATGCTTCCCACAGTTGTGTCAAGTTGGCTGGATGTCCTTTGGGTGGTAGACAATTCTTGATACACACAGGAAACTGTTGAGCGTGAAAACCCCAGCAGCGTTGCAGTTCTTGACATAAACCGGTGCGCCTGGCACCTACTACCAATGTTCCCTCTAAGCTGCGTTTGTGCACAGTAGCCTGAGAATGCTGCACAGCTCCCTGGGACTGCCGTGCAGAAATATCAGCCCACAGAGAGAAGCATGAGATTGGAGCTTCATTCAACTTTCTAGAGCAGTGGTCACCAACCGGTCGATCGTGATCCACTGGTCGATCTCCAAGGTATTCCTAGTCGATCTCCAAACCTTTCTGTAAAAAAAACAATGATAAAGCCTTGTGTTCCTTTTTTTTGGGGGGGGCTGTTGGCGGTAGGTGAACCCGATTCAGCTGCCCTGTGCGCCGGGTAGGCGAACTGTTGCCATTTTGAACCATTTCATGTGTCTGAAGGTACAAACTCTGCCTTCCCGGCGGGCCCAGAGAGCAAATCAAGTGCAATATGGGCCTACCGCTGGCCAGTCGGATGGCTCAGATGACCGTGTCTGCAGTAACATAGCAGGCGTAAAAGAAAGCTACAGCAAAGTTGATACTGTGAGATTTCAAAACGTTTAAAACCATGACTAGAGAGAGAGACTGTCAACGAATACAGCAAAGAGCTGCTGTTTTTATGAGTGAGTTCATGTTTAAAGTTCTTACTCAGCGCTGTCAACACTTTTGTATTCAACTGTGATGTGGTGTCCCTTTTGGTCGGGTGTCAGTGGAGGAAAGGGAGAGAGGAGGGATGGTGAGAGGCAGTGGAGGAAAGGGAGAGAGGAGGGATGGTGAGAGGCAGTGGAGGAAAGGGAGAGAGGAGGGATGGTGAGAGGCAGTGGAGGAAAGGGAGAGAGGAGGGCTGGTGAGAGGCAGTGGAGGAAAGGGAGAGAGGAGGGATGGTGAGAGGCAGTGGAGGAAAGGGAGAGAGGAGGGATGGTGAGAGGCAGTGGAGGAAAGGGAGAGAGGAGGGATGGTGAGTGTCAGTGGAGGAAAGGGAGAGAGGAGGGATGGTGAGAGGCAGTGGAGGAAAGGGAGAGAGAGGAGGGATGGTGAGAGGCAGTGGAGGAAAGGGAGAGAGGAGGGATGGTGAGAGGCAGTGGAGGAAAGGGAGAGAGGAGGGATGGTGAGAGGCAGTGGAGGAAAGGGAGAGAGGAGGGATGGTGAGAGGCGGTGTCAGTGGAGGAAAGGGAGAGAGGAGGGCTGGTGAGAGGTGAAGGAAAGGGAGAGAGGAGGGATGGTGAGAGGCAGTGGAGGAAAGGGAGAGAGGAGGGATGGTGAGAGGCAGTGGAGGAAAGGGAGAGAGGAGGGATGGTGAGAGGCAGTGGAGGAAAGGGAGAGAGGAGGGATGGTGAGAGGCAGTGGAGGGAAGGGAGAGAGGAGGGATGGTGAGAGGCAGGGAGGAAAGGGAGAGGAGGGACGTTGAGAGGCAGGAGGAAAGGGAGAGAGGAGGGATGTTGAGAGGCAGTGGAGGAAAGGGAGAGAGGAGGGATGGTGAGAGGCAGTGGAGGAAAGGGAGAGAGGAGGGATGGTGAGAGGCAGTGGAGGAAAGGGAGAGAGGAGGGATGGTGAGAGGCAGTGGAGGGAAGGGAGAGAGGAGGGATGGTGAGAGGCAGTGGAGGAAAAGGGAGAGAGGAGGGATGTTGAGAGGCAGGAGGAAAGGGAGAGAGGAAAGATGGTGAGAGGCAGTGGAGGAAAGGGAGAGAGGAGGGATGTTGAGAGGCAGTGGAGGAAAGGGAGAGAGGAGGGATGGTGAGAGGCAGTGGAGGAAAGGGAGAGAGGAGGGATGTTGGAGAGGCAGTGGAGGAAAGGGAGAGAGGAGGGATGGTGAGAGGCAGTGGAGGAAAAGGGAGAGAGGAGGGATGTTGAGAGGCAGGGAGGAAAGGGAGAGAGGAGGGATGGTGAGAGGCAGTGGAGGAAAGGGAGAGAGGAGGGATGTTGAGAGGCAGTGGAGGAAAGGGAGAGAGGAGGGATGGTGAGAGGCAGTGGAGGAAAGGGAGAGAGGAGGGACATGTTGAGAGGCAGTGGAGGAAAGGGAGAGAGGAGGGATGGTGAGAGGCAGTGGAGGAAAGGGAGAGAGGAGGGATGGTGAGAGGCAGTGGAGGAAAGGGAGAGAGGAGGGATGGTGAGAGGCAGTGGAGGAAAGGGGAGAGAGGAGGGATGTTGAGAGGCAGTGTAGGGAAAGGGAGAGAGGAGGGATGGTGAGAGGCAGTGGAGGAAAGGGAGAGAGGGAGGGAGTGGTGAGAGGCAGTGGAGGAAAGGGAGAGAGGAGGGATGGTGAGAGGCAGTGGAGGAAAGGGAGAGAGGAGGGATGTGAGAGGCAGTGGAGGAAAGGGAGAGAGGAGGGATGGTGAGAGGCAGTGGAGGGAAGGGAGAGAGGAGGGATGGTGAGAGGCAGTGGAGGAAAGGGGAGAGAGGAGGGATGTTGAGAGGCAGTGGAGGAAAGGGAGAGAGGAGGGATGGTGAGAGGCAGTGGAGGAAAGGGAGAGAGGAGGGATGTTGAGAGGCAGTGGAGGAAAGGGGAGAGAGGAGGGATGGTGAGAGGCAGTGGAGGAAAGGGAGAGAGGAGGGATGTTGAGAGGCAGTGGAGGAAAGGGGAGAGAGGAGGGATGTTGAGAGGCAGTGGAGGAAAGGGAGAGAGGAGGGATGGTGAGAGGCAGTGGAGGAAAGGGAGAGAGGAGGGATGTTGAGAGGCAGTGGAGGAAAGGGGGAGAGAGGAGGGATGGTGAGAGGCAGGAGGAAAGGGAGAGAGGAGGGATGGTGAGAGGCAGTGGAGGAAAGGGAGAGAAGGAGGGATGGTGAGAGGCAGTGGAGGAAAGGGATGGAGAGGGAGGGATGGTGGAGAGGCAGTGGAGGAAAGGGAGAGAGGAGGGATGGTGAGAGGCAGTGGAGGAAAGGGAGAGAGGAGGGATGGTGAGAGGCAGTGGAGGAAAGGGGAGAGAGGAGGGATGGTGAGAGGCAGTGGAGGAAAGGGAGAGAGGAGGGATGGTGAGAGGCAGTGGAGGAAAGGGAGAGAGGAGGGATGGTGAGAGGCAGTGGAGGAAAGGGAGAGCGGAGGGATGGTGAGAGGCAGTGGAGGGAAGGGAGAGAGGAGGGATGGTGAGAGGCATGGAGGAAAGGGAGAGAGGAGGGATGGTGAGAGGCAGTGGAGGAAAGGGAGAGCGGAGGGATGGTGAGAGGCGGACCGTCAGTCTGCTGCTCTCTCCCTCTGCTGAGACTGACCAACAGATGCAGGCACCATCAGCCCAGGCACCATCAGCCCAGGCACCATCAGCCCAGGCACCATCAGCCCAGGCACCATCAGCCCAGTAAAATACAGATGAAAAGTAAATTATTTAAATGTTCGCTCACTCAGCTGTGCTTCACAAATAATACAACAACGGATCTATGACCGGTGTGATCTTATAGCCTACCTCAAATGTTGAAATATAATTTTAAGAAATGGCCCGAACAACAATGCATTGGCAGGGAAATTCAAGCAGTGATAATGGATTGGACCTATAGCTTACTGCGCAAACGTCATTGCTACAGAACTGTTTTTAATTGGTTAATGTTGCACAGGCTTACGTTTATTAAGTCGTGTAAAAATAAGAAATCTGAGCGGTAGATCTCGGCTTGCATTTTGACTCAAAGTGATATTGACTCAGAAAAGGTGGCAATTGTGATTGAATCAACGTGATATTATCCACTTCCAAAGCAACATCCCGAAACAAATCAAACTACGCAAGAGATTTTGTTGTAGGCAGAGCGCATCTGAGTAGGATTCTATTGAATTGACAGGCAAGACTCCGCCCCTACTCAGCCCCTACTCTACACAGACCGGCACTACTCAGTCTCACTTACACAGACCGGCACGACTCAGCCCCTACTCTACACAGACCGGCACGACTCAGCCCCTACTCTACACAGACCGGCACGACTCAGCCCCCTACTCCACACAGACCCGCACTACTCAGCCCCTACTCTACACAGACCGGCACGACTCAGCCCCTACTCTACACAGACCGGCACGACTCAGCCCCCTACTCTACACAGACCGGCACTACTCCGCCCCTACTTCTAACAGACCGGCACGACTCAGCCCCTACTCTACACAGACCGGCACGACTCAGCCCCTACTTCATACAGACCGCACTACTCAGCCCTACTCTACACAGACCGGCACGACTCAGCCCCTACTACACAGACCGGCACTACTCAGCCCCTACTCTACACAGACCGGCACTACTCAGCCCCTACTCAGCCCCTACTCTACACAGACCGGCACTACTCAGCCCCTACTCTACACAGACCGGCACTACTCAGCCCCTACTCTACACAGACCGGCACTACTCAGCCCCTACTCTACACAGACAGGCACTACTCAGCCCTACTCTACACAGACCGGCACGACTCAGCCCCTCTCTACACAGACCGGACTACTCAGCCCCTACTCTACACAGACCGGCACGACTCAGCCCCTACTCTACACAGACCGGCACTACTCAGCCCCTACTCTACACAGACCGGCACTACTCAGCCCCTACTCAGCCCCTACTCTACACAGACCGGCACTACTCAGCCCCTACTCTACACAGACCGGCACTACTCAGCCCCTACTCTACACAGACCGCACTACTCAGGCCCCTACTCTACACAGACAGGCACTACTCAGCCCCTACTCTACACAGACCGGCACTACTCAGCCCTACTCCAGCCCCTACTCACAGACCGGCACTACTCAGCCCTACTCTACACAGACCGCACTACTCAGCCCCTACTCTACACAGACCGGCACTACTCAGCCCCTACTCTACACAAGAGACCGGCACTACTCAGCCCCTACTCTACACAGACCGCACGACTCAGCCCCTACTCCCACACAGACCGGCACGACTCAGCCCCTACTCTACACAGACCGGCACGACTCAGCCCCTACTCTACACAGACCGGCACGACTCAGCCTCTACTCTACACAGACCGGCACTACTCAGCCCCTACTCTAACAGACCGGCACGACTCAGCCCACTCTACACAGACGGCACATCAGCCCTACTCTACACAGACCGGCATGATCAGCCCCTACTCTACACAGACCGGCACTACTCAGCCCCTACTCTACACAGACCGGCATTACTCAGCCCCACCTACACAGACCGCACACCAGCCCATCACACAGACCGGCACACTCAGCCCCTACTCTACACAGAGACTACTCAGCCCCTACCACACAGACCGGCACTACTCAGCCCCCTACTCTACACAGACCGGCACTACTCAGCCCCTACTCTACACAGACCGGCAATACTCAGCCCCTACTCTACACAGACCGGCACTACTCAGCCCCTACTCTACACAGACCGGCACTACTCAGCCCCTACTCTACACAGACCGGCACTACTCAGCCCCTACTCTACACAGACCGCACTACTCAGCCCCTACTCTAACAGACCGGCACTACTCAGCCCCTACTCTACACAGACCGGCACTACTCAGCCCCCTACTCTACACAGACCGGCACTACTCAGCCCCTACTCTACACAGACCGCACGACTCAGCCCTACTCTACAGCAGACCGGCACTACTCAGCCCCTACTCTACACAGACCGGCACTACTCAGCCCCTACTCTACACAGACCGGCACTACTCAGCCCCTACTCTACACAGACCGGCACTATCTCAGCCCCTACTCTACACAGACCGCACTACTCAGCCCCTACTTCTACACAGACCGGCACTACTCAGCCCCTACTCTACACAGACCGGCACTACTCAGCCCCTACTCTACACAGACCGGCACGACTCAGCCCCACTACTCTACACAGACCGGCACGACTCAGCCCCTACTCTACACAGACCGGCACGACTCAGCCCCTACTCTACACAGACCGGCACTACTCAGCCCCTACTCTACACAGACCGGCACTACTCAGCCCCTACTCTACACAGACCGGCACTACTCAGCCCCTACTCTAACAGACCGGCACTACTCAGCCCTACTCTACACAGACCGGCACTACTCAGCCCCTACTCTACACAGACCGACACTCAGGCCCCTACTCTACACAGACAGGCACACTCAGCCCCCTACTCTACACAGACAGGCACTACTCAGCCCTACTCTACACAGACCGGCACTACTCAGCCCCCTACTCTGCACAGACAGGCACTACTCAGCCCCTACTCTACACAGACAGGCACTACTCAGCCCCTACTCTACACAGACCGGCACTACTCAGCCCCTACTCTACACAGACCGGCACGACTCAGCCCCTACTCTAACAGACCGGCACGACTCAGCCCCTACTCTACACAGACCGGCACTACTCAGCCCCTACTCTACACAGACCGGCACTACTCAGCCCCTACTCTACACAGACCGGCACTACTCAGCCCCTACTCTACACAGACCGGCACTACTCAGCCCTACTCTACACAGACCGGCACTACTCAGCCCTACTCTACACAGACCGGCACTACTCAGCCCCTACTCTACACAGACGGCACTACTCAGCCCTACTCTACACAGACAGGCACTACTCAGCCCCTACTCTACACAGACAGGCAGACTCAGCCCCTACTCTACACAGACCGGCACTACTCAGCCACTACTTCTATACAGACCGGCACTACTCAGCCCCCTACTCTACACAGACCGGCACTACTCAGCCACTCTACACAGACCGGCACTACTCAGCCCCTACTCTACACAGACCGGCACCGACTCAGCCCCTACTCAGCCCCCTACTCTACACAGACCGGCACCACTCAGCCCCTACTCTACACAGACCGGCACTACTCAGCCCCCTACTCTACACAGACCGGCACGACTCAGCCCCTACTCTAACAGACCGGCACTACTCAGCCCCTACTCTACACAGACCGGCACGACTCAGCCCCCTACTCTACACAGACCGGCACCTACTCAGCCCCTACTCTACACAGACCGGCACGACTTCAGCCCCTACTCTACACAGACCGGTACGACTCAGCCCCTACTCTACACAGACAGGCACTACTCAGCCCCCTACTCTACACAGACCGGCACTACTCAGCCCCTACTCTACACAGACCGGCACTACTCAGCCCCTACTCTACACAGACAGGCACTACTCAGCCCCTACTCTACACAGACCGGCACCACTCAGCCCCTACTCTACACAGACCGGCACTACTCAGCCCCTACTCTACACAGACCGGCACGACTCAGCCCCCTACTCTACACAGACCGGCACTCACTCAGCCCCTACTCTACACAGACCGGCACTACTCAGCCCCTTACTCTACACAGACCGGCACTACTCAGCCCCACTCTACACAGACCGGCACCACTCAGCCCCTACTTCTACACAGACCGGCACTACTCAGCCCCTACTCTACACAGACCGGCACTATCAGCCCCACTCTACACAGACCGGCACTACTCAGCCCCCTACTCTACACAGACAGGCACTACTCAGCCCCTACTCTACACAGACAGGCACCGACTCAGCCCCCTACTCTACACAGACCGGCACTACTCAGCCCCTACTCTACACAGACCGGCACGACTCAGCCCTACTCAGCCCCACTCTACACAGACCGGCACTACTCAGCCCCCACTCTACACAGACCGGCACTACTCAGCCCCTACTCTACACAGACCGGCACTACTCAGCCCCTACTCTACACAGACCGGCACGACTCAGCCCCTACTCTACACAGACCGGCACTACTCAGCCCCTCACTTCACACAGACCGGCACTACTCAGCCCCTACTCTACACAGACCGGCACGACTCAGCCCCTACTCTACACAGACCGGCACGACTCAGCCCCTACTCTACAGACCGGCACTACCTCAGCCCCCTACTCAGCCCCTACTCTACAAAGACCGCACTACTCAGCCCCTACTCTACACAGACCGGCACTACTCCGCCCCTACTCTACACAGACCGGCACTACTCAGCCCCTACTCTACACAGACCGGCACTACTCAGCCCTACTCTACACAGACCGGCACTACTCCGCCCCTACTCTACACAGACCGGCACTACTCAGCCCCTACTCTACACAGACCGCACTACTCCGCCCCTACTCTACACAGACTGGCACGACTCAGCCCCTACTCTACACAGACCGGCACTACTCAGCCCCTACTCTACACAGACCGGCACGACTCAGCCCTACTCTACACAGACCGGCACTACTCAGCCCTACTCTACACAGACCGGCATTACTCAGCCCTACTCTACACAGACCGGCACTACTCAGCCCCTACTCTACACAGACCGGCACTACTCAGCCCCTACTCTACACAGACCGGCACTACTCAGCCCCTACTCTACACAGACCGGCACTACTCAGCCCCCCTACTCTACACAGACCGGCACGACTCAGCCCCTACTCTACACAGACAGGCACTCACTCAGCCCCCCTACTCTACACAGACCGGCACTACTCAGCCCTACTCTACACAGACCGGCACTACTCAGCCCCCTACTCTACACAGACAGGCACTACTCAGCCCCTACTCTCACACAGACCGGCACTACTCAGCCCCTACTCTACACAGACCGGCACTACTCAGCCCCTACTCTACACAGACCGCACGACTCAGCCCCTACTCTACACAGACCGGGCACTACTCAGCCCCTACTCTACACAGACCGGCACTACTCAGCCCCTACTCTACACAGACCGGGCACTACTCAGCCCCTACTCTACACAGACCGGCACTACTCAGCCCCTACTCTACACAGACCGGCACTACTCAGCCCCTACTCTACACAGACCGGCACTACTCAGCCCCTACTCTACACAGACCGGCACTACTCAGCCCCCTACTCTACACAGACCGGCACTACCAGCCCCTACTCTACACAGACAGGCACTACTCAGCCCCCTACTCTACACAGACAGGCACGACTCAGCCCCTACTCTACACAGACCGGCACTACTCAGCCACTACTCTACACAGACCGGCACTACTCAGCCCCTCACTCTACACAGACCGGCACTACTCAGCCCCTACTCTACACAGACCGGCACTACTCAGCCCCCTACTCTACACAGACCGGCACGACTCAGCCCCTACTCAGCCCCCTACTTCTACACAGACCGGCACTACTCAGCCCCTACTCTACACAGACCGGCACTACTCAGCCCCTACTCTACACAGACCGGCACGACTCAGCCCCTACTCTACAGACCGGCACTACTCAGCCCCTACTCTACACAGACCGGCACGACTCAGCCCCTACTCTACACAGACCGGCACTACTCAGCCCCTACTCTACACAGACCGGCACTACTCAGCCCCTACTCTACACAGACCGGCACGACTCAGCCCCTACTCTACACAGACAGGCACTACTCAGCCCCTACTCTACACAGACCGGCACTACTCAGCCCCTACCTACACAGACCGGCACTACTCAGCCCCTACTCTACACAGACAGGCACTACTCAGCCCCCCTACTCTACACAGACCGGCACTACTCAGCCCCCTACTCTACACAGACCGGGCACTACTCAGCCCCTACTCTACACAGACCGGCACGACTCAGCCCCTACTCTACACAGACCGGCAACTACCAGCCCCTACTCTACACAGACCGGCACTACTCAGCCCCTACTCTACACAGACCGGCACTACTCAGCCCCTACTCTACACAGACCGGCACTACTCAGCCCCTACTCTACACAGACCGGCACTACTCAGCCCCTACTCTACACAGACCGGCACTACTCAGCCCCTACTCTACACAGACCGGCACTACTCAGCCCCTACTCTACACAGACAGGCACTACTCAGCCCCTACTCTACACAGACAGGCACGACTCAGCCCCTACTCTACACAGACCGGCACTACTCAGCCCCTACTCTACACAGACCGGCACGACTCAGCCCCTACTCAGCCCCTACTCTACACAGACCGGCACTACTCAGCCCCCTACTCTAACAGACCGGCACTACTCAGCCCCTACTCTACACAGACCGGCACTACTCAGCCCCTACTCTACACAGACCGGCACGACTCAGCCCCTACTCTACACAGACCGGCACTACTCAGCCCCTACTCTACACAGACCGGCACTACTCAGCCCCTACTCTACACAGACCGGCACGACTCAGCCCCTACTCTACACAGACCGGCACGACTCAGCCCCTACTCTACACAGACCGGCACTACTCAGCCCCTACTCAGCCCCTACTCTACACAGACCGGCACTACTCAGCCCCCTACTCTACACAGACCGGCACTACTCCGCCCCTACTCTACACAGACCGGCACTACTCAGCCCCCTACTCTACACAGACCGGCACTACTCAGCCCCCTACTCCACACAGACCGGCACATTCCGCCCTACTCTACACAGACCGGCACTACTCAGCCCCTACTCTACACAGACCGGCACTACTCCGCCCCTACTCTACACAGACTGGCACGACTCAGCCCCTACTCTACACAGACCAGCACTACTCAGCCCCTACTCTACACAGACCGGCACTACTCAGCCCCCTACTCTACACAGACCGGCACTACTCAGCCCCTACTCTACACAGACCGGCACTACTCAGCCCCTACTCTACACAGACCGGCACTACTCAGCCCCTACTTCTACACAGACCGGCACTACTCCGCCCTACCTACACAGACCGGCACGACTCAGCCCCTACTCTACACAGACCGGCACTACTCAGCCCCTACTCTACACAGACCGGCATTTACTCAGCCCCCTACTCTACACAGACCGCACGACTCAGCCCCCTACTCAGCCCCTACTCTACACAGACCGGGCACTCACTCAGCCCCTACTCTACACAGACCGCACTACTCAGCCCCTACTCTACACAGACTGGCACTACTCAGCCTACTCTACACAGACCGGCACGACTCAGCCCCTACTCTACACAGACCGGCACTACTCAGCCCCTACTCTACACAGACCGGCACTACTCAGCCCCTACTCTACACAGACCGGAACACCCGTCCTACTCTAACAGACCGGCACTACTCAGCCCCCCTACTCTACACAGACCGCACTACTCCGCCTTACTCTACACAGACCGGCACTACTCAGCCCCTACTCTACACAGACCGGCACTACTCAGCCCCTACTCTACACAGACAGGCACTACTCAGCCCCTACTCTACACAGACTGGGGCGGCATAACCAATCAGAGCTGCAGTAGGCCTATATGCAAATAGACTATTGCCATATATCGATCTGTGCCATGTACTTTGAACTGGACTGTGTTTACAGTATGAACGGTCGTGAGTAGATGCGCTTGTTTTGAGATCAAAGCGAGAGCTGCATGTAGCCACGTGAACACATTTAGTTCATATCCTTTGCTAGTTAGTGAGGGCAGTGTTGTATTTTGAGACAGGCTTGAATAAGCTAAGTAAACAATAGGCAGAGGGTATCATAATTTGTCTGATTCTCTGTAATAATGGTATGGGAATAATGATGCATTTTATTTTGTAAAGTGGTTTCATGCATCAAACAACACCACAACATTTTCAGTCACCTCCTTGTCTGAAGGACAAGTGGATAAACAGGTTAATTAATGCCAAGCCCAGCATGTTTTTATCAAAAGTCTCATGGAATGTAGGCCTACGTTGAACACCACACATTGGCTGCTACTGTAGACTGAACGATAGAAGAGCTATTTCCATGTTAAAATGTTCAGGGATGCATTTTCTCCATTGTTTTTTGATGGTAGGCCACTCTGGTAGGCCTACATTATGATCAAATAGCCACAGTAGCCTACTGGGCCACTGTTAAAACAGTACCTTAAAGCGGGTCCAGCCTCAGTGTTCACAGGAAACAGCCTCAGTGTTCACAGGAAACAGCCTCAGTGTTCACAGGAAACAGCCTCAGTGTTCACAGTAAACTCGTGCCGGAAGTTGCACAGAATTTTCACAACGTTCAAGTTTGCGCTCAGCAGACCTGAAATTTTACTCAGTGACATTTTTTATTGTTGAGGGAACATTGCCTACTACAAAAACCGGTACGCCTGGCACCTACTACCATACCCCATTCAAAGGCACTTAAATAATTTGTCTTGTCCATTCACCCTCTGAATGGCACACATACAAAATCCATGTCTCAATTGTCTCAAGGATTAAAAATCCTTCCCTAACCTGTCCCCCCCCTTCACTCTACACTGATTGGAAGTGGATTTAACAAGTGACATCAATAAGGGATCAGTAGCTTTCACGTGGATTCACCTGGTCAGTCTATGTCATGGAACGAGCAGGTGCTCTTAAAGTTTTGTACACTAAGTGTATTTTAACAACATGTATGTACATGTATTTACATATATGTAAATTGCAGATACTGTATCTAAATACACTACATGGCCAAAAGTATGTGGACACCCCGTCAAATTAGTGGATTCGGCTATTTCAGCCACACCCGTTGCTGACAGGTGCATAAAATTGAGCACACAGCCATGCAATCTCCATAGACAAATAATGGCAGTAGAATGGCCTTACTGAAGAGCTCAGTGACTTAATGTGGCACCGTCATAGGATGCCACCTTTCCAGCAAGTCAGTTCATAAAATTTCTGCCTTGCTAGAGCTGCCCCGGTCAACTGTAAGTGCTATTATTGTGAAGTGGAAATATCTAGGAGCAACAACGGCTCAACCGCGAAGTGGTAGGCCTCACAAGCTCACAGAACAGGACCGCCGAGTGCTGAAGTGCGGAGCGCGTAAAAATCGTCTGTCCTCGGTTGCAACACTCACTACCGAGGTCCAGACTGCCTCTGGAAGCAATGTTAGCACAAGAACTGTTCGTCAGAAGCTTCATGAAATGGGTATCCATGGCCGAGCAGCCGCACACAAGCCTAAGATCACCATGCGCAATCCAGCGTCGGCTGGAGTGGTGTAAAGCTCACCGCCATTGGACTCTGGAGCAGTGGAAATCGTTCTCTGGAGTGATGAATCATGCTTTACTCACTGGTAGTCCGATGGACTAATCCTGGGTTTGACGGATGCCAGGGAGAACACTTCCCTGCCCCAATGCATAGTGCCAACTGTAACGTTTGGTGGAGGAGGAATAATGATCTGGGGATGTTTTTCATGGTTTGGGCCCCTTAGTTCCAGTGAAGGGAAATGTTAACGCTACAGCATACAATGACATTCTGGACGATTCTGTGCTTCCAACTTTGTGGAAACAGTTTGGGGAAGGCCCTTTCCTGTTTCAGCATGACAATGCCCCCATGCACAAAGCGAGGTCCATAAATAAATGGTTTGTTGAGATCGGTGTAGAAGAACTTGACTGGTTTGTAATAAAGCCCTTTTGTGCTGAAAAACTCATTCTGATTGGCTGGGCCTGGCTTGCCAGTGGGTCGGCCTGGCACCCCAGTGGGTCGGCCTGGCTCCACAGTGGGTCGGCCTGGCTCCCCAGTGAGTGGGCCTGGCTCCCCAGTGGGTCGGCCTGGCTCCCCAGTGGGTCGGCCTGGCTCCCCAGTGGGTCGGCCTGGCTCCCCAGTGGGTCGGCCTGGCTCCCCAGTGGGTCGGCCTGGCTCCCCAGTGGGTCGGCCTGGCTCCCCAGTGAGTCGGCCTGGCTCCCCAGTGGGTCGGCCTGGCTCCCCAGTGGGTCGGCCTGGCTCCCCAGTGAGTCGGCCTGGCTCCCAGTGGAGTCGGCTGGCTCTGCAGTGAGTGGGCCTATGCCCTCCCAGTCATGTGAAATCCATAGATTATGGCCTATTGAATTTATTTCAATTGACTGATTTCCTTATATAATAATAATAATAATAATAATAATAATAATAATAATAATAATAATAATATGTGAACTGTAATTCAGCAAAATCTTTGAAATTGTTGCATGTTGAATTTATATTTTTGTTCAGTAGATTTCACTTGCTTTGGCAATGTAAACATATGTTTCCCATGCCAATAAAGCCCTTTGAATTGTATTCAACTGAGAGTGTGAAGAACAAGGTTATCTGGGGGGAGAGAGAGAGAGAGAGAGAGAGAGAGAGAGAGAGAGAGAGAGAGAGAAACAGGTTATCTGGGGGAGTAGAGAGAGAGAGAGGAACAGGTTATCTGGGGGGAGTAGAGAGAGGAACAGGTTATCTGGGGGAGTAGAGAGAGAGGAACAGGTTATCTGGGGGAGTAGAGAGAGAGAGAGGAACAGGTTATCTGGGGGGAGTAGAGAGAGGAACAGGTTATCTGGGGGAGTAGAGAGAGAGGAACAGGTTATCTGGGGGAGTAGAGAGAGAGAGAGGAACAGGTTATCTGGGGGGAGGAGAGAGAGAGAGGAACAGGTTATCTGGGGGGAGTAGAGAGAGGAACAGGTTATCTGGGGGAGTAGAGAGAGGAACAGGTTATCTGGGGGAGAGAGAGAGAGAGGAAACAGGTTATCTGGGGGAGTAGAGAGAGAGAGAGAGGAACAGGTTATCTGGGGGAGTAGAGAGAGAGAGGAACAGGTTATCTGGGGAGTGAGAGAGAGGAAACAGGTTATCTGGGGGAGTAGAGAGAGAGAACAGGGTTATCTGGGGGAGTAGAGAGAGAGGAAACAGGTTATCTGGGGGAGTAGAGAGAGAGAGAGAACAGGTTATCTGGGGGAGTAGAGAGAGAGAGGAACAGGTTATCTGGGGGGAGTAGAGCGAGAGAAGCACAGGTTATCTGGGGGGAGGGGAGAGAGAGAGAGAGTTCACAAAATGGTACAAGCACCAAATTGATACTGCATGCAGAATTCTGCAACAATATCCTCAGTGTACAACGAAAAACACCAAATAATGCGAGCAGAATTAGGGCGATACCCGCTAATTATCAAAATCCAGAAAATAGTTGTTAAATTCTACAACCACCTAAAAGCGATTCCCAAACCTTCCATAACAAAGCCATCACCTACAGAGAGATGAACCTGGAGAAGAGTCCCCTAAGCAAGCTGGTCCTGGGGCTCTGTTAACAAACACAAACAGACCCCACAGAGCCCCAGGACAACAACAACAACACAATTAGACCCAACCCAAATCATGAGAAAAACAAAAAAGAGAATTACTTGACACGTTGGAAAGAATTAACAAAAAAACTGAGCAAGCTAGAATGCTATTTGGCCCTAAACAGAGAGTACACAGTGACAGAATACCTGACCACTGTGACTGACCCAAAATTAAGGAAAGCTTTGACTATGTACAGACTCAGTGCACACTGCCCCCAAAATGAGGTGGAAACTGAGCTGCACTTCCTAACCTCCTGCCAAATGTATGACCATATTAGAGACACATATTTCCATGAGATTACACAGATCCACAAAGAATTTGAAAACAAACCCAATTTTGATTAACTCCCATATCTATTAGGTGAAAAACCACAGTGTGCCATCACAGCAGCAATATTTGTGACCTGTTGCCACAAGAAAAGGGCAACCAGTGAAGAACAAACACCATTGTAAATACAACCCATATTTATGTTGATTTATTTTCCCATTTGTACTTTAACTATTTGCACATTGTTACAACACTGTATATATACATAATATGACATTTGAAATGTCTTTATTCTTTTGGAACTTCTGAGTGTAATGTTTACTGTTAATATTTATTGTTTATTTCACTTTTGTTTATTATCTACTTCACTTGCTTTGGCAATGTTAACACACGTTTCCCATGCCAATAAAGCCCTTAAATTGAAATCGAAATTGAGATAGAGACCAGGTTATCTGGTCTATGAACAGACACGGTGTCACGCGTGCTGTAGGTGGGTGTTGTGGTGGAATCAAACGCAGGACACCGAAGTATAGTCCAACAGACTTTAGTAACTCTCCAACAAGGAAATTACGAGAACACTTGCCCGAAGGCGAAATAACGCACGAAGGCGAACAAAACAAATGCGCACTACACAGGTGCGTAAACACTCCAACGCAGTGGAGGGAAGCTCAACCGAGCGAAATAGCGAACATCAGCCCTACACACGACAGACCAAAATCAATAACACACAACACCTGACAAACACAACGAGAACTAAATAGGACACTAATGACACTAAATGAAAACAGGTGTGACAACAATCAGACAAAAGCAAACGAACATGAAACATACAACGGTGGCAGCTAGTATTCCGGAGACAACGAACGGAGACAACGAACGCCGAAGCCTGCCCGAACAAGGGAGAGAGGCAGCCTCGGCCGAAACCGTGACACACGGTTAGTCTGTTCATAGACCACCAAGTCTCCTTTGGGAAAGAGGTGTTTTGACCTCAGTGAGACTTCCTGGTTCAGTAAAGGATAAATAAACCGTGACGTGCGACTGGAGCACTTCCTGGTTCAGTAAAGGATAAATAAACCGTGCTGTGTGACTGTAGCACTTCCTGGTTCAGTAAAGGATAAATAAACCGTGCTGTGTGACTGTAGCAGAGCTCCTTGCTGTGAAGCTACTAACGGACCTCAACACAGATTTTAAAGCTGCAGCAGAAGCCAATTCCTTTGTCAGCAACTCTTTCATCTCTGCGTACGCCCACATGTGGCGCGATTGGGCTGGGAACAACGCTTGTGCGCGATTGGGCTGGGAACAACGCGTGTGCGTGATTGGGCTGGGGAACGACGGAGGGCTGGTGGCTCCGTGGCTCTGTGGAGGAAACTGGTGAAGGCTCTCATATATCGTATTTTATTATCCTGTGTCCCTATTTAACAGGAAGTGGACGTTTTGTAGGAATCCCAGACTGCAAAGCACCACACATCTACCTGTCACTGTTTAATGTCCCATCTCACTGGCCAATCAAAACGTGTCAATACATCTGACCCTTGACTGAGGAGAGGTGGTGTGTTGTTCCACAGGAGGAGCCGGGGAAAGACCAGGGGGTTGTTCTACAGGAGGACGCTAGGGGAAAGACCAGGGGGTTGTTCACAGGAGGACGCCAGGGAAAGACCAGAGGGTTGTTCACAGGAGGACGCCAGGGGAAAGAGCAGATCTGACTGACTGAGGAGAGGTGGTGTGTTGTTCACAGGAGGACGCAGGGGAAAGACCAGGGGGTTGTTCACAGGAGGGACGCTAGGGGAAAGACCAGGGGGTTGCTCACAGGAGGACGCCAGGGGAAAGACCAGGGGGTTGTCACAGAGTCACTGAGACATTAATCATGCTGTCTCCTGCTGTGGTTATTGCAGGACTGTTAAACACCAAGTAAAAGGTTTGTTCTGTTCATCACCTCAAGGTTGCAACGGTGACGGGATTTATGTTGTAGTATAGTGCAGGGCTTTATGTTGTAGTATAGTGCAGGGCTTTATGTTGTAGTATAGTGCAGGGCTTTATGTTGTAGTATAGGGCAGGGCTTTATGTTGTAGTATAGTGCAGGGCTTCATGTTGTAGTATAGTGCAGGGCTTTATGTTGTAGTATAGTGCAGGGCTTTATGTTGTAGTATAGTGCAGGGCTTTATGTTGTAGTATAGTGCAGGGCTTTATGTTGTAGTATAGTGTAGGGCTTTATGTTGTAGTATAGTGCAGGGCTTTTATGTTGTAGTATAGTGCAGGGCTTTATGTTGTAGTATAGTGCAGGGCTTTATGTTGTAGTATAGTGCAGGGCTTTATGTTGTAGTATAGTGCAGGGCTTTATGTTGTAGTATAGTGATGGGCTTTATGTTGTAGTATAGTGCAGGGCTTTATGTTGTAGTATAGTGCAGGGCTTTATGTTGTAGTATAGTGCAGGGCTTTATGTTGTAGTATAGTGATGGGCTTTATGTTGTAGTATAGTGCAGGGCTTTATGTTGTAGTATAGTGCAGGGCTTTATGTTGTAGTATAGTGCAGGGCTTTATGTTGTAGTATAGTGATGGGCTGGGCTTTATGTTGTAGTATAGTGATGGGCTTTATGTTGTAGTATAGTGATGGGCTTTATGTTGTAGTATAGTGCAGGGCTTTATGTTGTAGTATAGTGATGGGCTGGGCTTTATGTTGTAGTATAGTGATGGGCTTTATGTTTGTAGTATAGTGATGGGCTTTATGTTGTAGTATAGTGTAGGGCTTTATGTTGTAGTATAGTGATGTGATGGGCTTTTATGTTGTAGTATAGTGATGGGCTTTATGTTGTAGTATAGTGATGGGCTTTATGTTGTAGTATAGTGCAGGGCTTTTTTATGTTGTAGTATAGTGCAGGGCTTTATGTTGTAGTGTAGTGATGGGCTGGGCTTTTATGTTGTAGTATAGTGCAGGGCTTTGTATGTTGTAGTATAGTGCAGGGCTTTATGTTGTAGTATAGTGCAGGGCTTTATGTTGTAGTATAGTGCAGGGCTTTATGTTGTAGTATAGTGCAAGGCTTTATGTTGTAGGTAGTGCAGGGCTTTATGTTGTAGTATAGTGTTAGGGCTTTATGTTGTAGTATAGTGGGGCTTTATGTTGTAGTATAGTGCAGGGCTTTATGTTGTAGTATAGTGCAGGGCTTTATGTTGTAGTGTAGTGTAGTGCTGGGCTTTATGTTGTGTATAGTGATGGGTTCTTTATGTTGTAGTATAGTGCAGGGCTTTATGTTGTAGTATAGTGCAGGGCTTTATGTTGTAGTATAGTGCCGGGAGGCTTTATGTTGTAGTGTAGTGTAGTGATGGGCTTTATGTTGTAGTGCTAGTGGTCCTCTGTAGCTCAGCTGCAGAGCACGGTTCTTGCAACGCCAGGGTAGTGGGTTCGATCCCCCCCGGACCACCATACGTGAAAATGTATGCACACATGCTGTAAGTCAGCTTTGGATAAAAGGCTCTGCTAAATGGCATATTATTATATTTTATGTTGAGGCCCTATGTTGAGTCTATGTGAGACTGTAAATTGAGCCTGTGTTGAGGCAGTATGTTGGAAAGATCAAAACTTGTACTCTACCCTGTTTAGCTGCTCTTATGAAGGCCTGTAAATCCAGGCAGAGCTGCAGGTCCAGCCCTGTTTAGCTGCTTTTCAAAGGCCTGTAGATCCAGGCAGAGCTGCAGGTCCAGCCCTGTTCAGTTGCTTTATAAAGGCCTGTAAATCCAGGCAGAGCTGCAGGTCCAGACCCTGTTTAGCTGCTTTATAAAGGCCTGTAAATCCAGGCAGAGCTGCAGGTCCAGCCCCTGTTTAGCTGCTTTAGTAAAGGGGTAAATCCATGCAGAGCTGCAGGTCCAGACCCTGTTTAGCTGCTTTATAAAGGCCTGTAGATCCAGGCAGAGCTGCAGGTCCAGTCCCTGTTTAGCTGCTTATAAAGGCCTGTAAATCCAGGCAGAGCTGCAGGTCCAGCCCCTGTTCCAGCTGCTTTATAAAGGCCTGCAGAAATCCAGGCAGAGCTGCAGGTCCAGTCTGTTCAGCTTCTTTAAAAAGGCCTGTAAATCCAGGCAGAGCTGCAGGTCCAGGCCCCTGTTTAGCTGCTTGCATAAAGGTCTGTAAAAATCCAGGCAGAGCTGCAGGTCCAGCCCCTGTTTAGCTGCTTTTATAAAGGGCCTGTAAATCCAGGCAGAGTTGCAGGTCCAGACCCTGTTCAGCTGCTTTCATAAAGGCCTGTCAAATCCAGGGCAGAGCTGCAGGTCCAGACCTGTTCAGCTGCTTTATAAAGGCCTGTAGATCCAGGCAGAGCTGCAGGTCCAGCCCTCTGTTCGGACCCAAGCTGAATAAAGGCTGTAGATCCAGGGCAGAGCTGCAGGTCCAGCCCTGTTTAGCTGCTTTATAAAGGCCTGTAGATTCAGGCAGAGGCTGCAGGTCCAGACCCTGTTCGGCTGCTTTGATAAAGGCCTGTAAATCCAGGCAGAGCTGAGGTCAGCCCCTCTGTTTAGCTGCTTTCTGAGGCCTGTAAACAGGCAGGCTTGGTCGGCCTGTTGGCTAAGCTTTATAAAGGCCTGTAAATCCAGGGCAGAGCTGCAGGTTCAGCCCCTGTTGCTACCTGTTGAGCGCTGGGTAGTGTGGCTGCCATAAGGCCTGTAAATTCAGGCAGAGCTGCAGGTCCAGCCCCTGTTTAGCTGCTTTATAAAGGCCTGTAAATCCAGGCAGAGCTGCAGGTCCAGCCCCTGTTTAGCTGCTTTATAAAGGCCTGTAAATCCAGGCAGAGCTGCAGGTCCAGCCCCTGTTTAGCTGCTTTTCCATAAAGGCCTGTAAATCCAGGCAGAGCTGCAGGTCCGGCCCTGTTTAAGGCATGCTTTATAAAGGCCTGTAAATCCAGGCAGAGCTGCGGGTCCGGCCCTGTTTAGCTGCTTTATAAAGGCCTGTAAATCCAGGTAGAGCTGCAGGTCCAGCCCCTGTTTAGCTGAAGCTTTATAAAGGCCTGAAAACCAGGCAGAGCTGCAGGTCCAGCCCCTGTTTAGCTGCTTTACCTAAAGGCCTGTTGCAGATCCAGGCAGAGTTGCAGGTCCAGCCCCTGTTTAGCTGCTTTATAAAGGCTGTAGATCCAGGCAGAGCTGCAGGTCCAGCCCCTGTTTAGCTGCTTTATAAAGGCCTGTAGATCCAGGCAGAGCTTGTGGGTCCAGGCCCCTGTTTAGCCTGCTTTCGAAAGGCCTGTAATCGGCAGGCAGGTTGTAGCTGCTTAAAGGAAAGGAAGGTCCAGCCCCTGTTCTGGCTGCTTTATAAAGGCCTGTAAATCCAGGCAGAGCTGCAGGTCCAGCCCTGTTTAGCTGCTTTATAAAGGCCTGAAATCCAGGCAGATGCTGAGGTCCAGCCCCTGTTTAGCTGCTTTATAAAGGCCTGTAAATTCAGGCAGAGCTGCAGGTCCAGCCCCTGTTTAGCTGTTTTTATAAAAGGCCTGTAAATCCAGGCAGTGAGCTGTAGGTCCAGCCCCTGTTCAGCTGCTTTATAAAGGCCTGTAATCCAGGCAGAGCTGCAGGTCCAGCCTGTTCAGCTGCTTTATAAAGGCCTGTAGATCTCAGGCAGAGCTGCAGGTCCAGACCTGTTTAGCTGCTTTATAAAGGCCTGTAGATCCAGGCAGAGCTGCAGGTCCAGCCCCTGTTCGGCTGCTTTATAAAGGCCTGTAAATCCAGGCAGAGCTGCAGGTCCAGCCCTGTTTAGCAGCTTTATAAAGGCCTGTAAATCCAGGCAGAGCTGCAGGTCCAGCCCTGTTTAGCTGCTTTATAAAGGCCTGTAAATCCAGGCAGACTAGGTGCCTGTTCAGCTGTGCCTGCTCAAATCCAGGCAGGCTGCAGGTCCCAGCCCCTGTTTGGCAGCTGCTTTATAAAGGCCTGTAAATCCAGGCAGAGCTGCAGGTCCAGCCCTGTTCAGCTGCTTCGATAAAGGCTGTGATCCAGGCAGAGCTGCAGGTCCAGACCCTGTTTAGCGCTTTATTGCCAAAGGCCTGTAAATCCAGGCAGAGCTGCAGGTCCAGCCCCTGTTCAGCCGCTTTATAAAGGCCTGTAATCCAGGCAGAGCTGCAGGTCCAGTCTGTTCAGCTAGCTTTATAAAGGCCTGTAGATCCAGGCAGAGCTGCAGGTCCAGGCCCTCTGTTTAGCTTGCTTTATAAAGGCCTGTATCCAGGAGGCTGCAGGAGCTGTTGGTCTAAAGTGTAATCCAGGCAGAGCTGCAGGTCCAGCCCTTGTTCAGCTGCTTTATAAAGGCCTGTAAATCCAGGCAGAGCTGCAGGTCCAGCCCCTGTTTAGCGCTTTATAAAAGGCCTGCTAATTCATGCAGCTGCAGACTTAGCCCTGTTTAGCTGCTTTATAAAGGCCTGCTCAAATCCCAGGCAGAGCTGCCAGGTCCAGCCCTGTTTCAGCTGCTTCACTAAAGGTCCGAAATCAGGCAGAGCTGCAGGTCCAGCCCTGTTTAGCTGCTTTATAAAGGCCTGTAAATCCAGGCAGAGCTGCAGGTCCAGCCCCTGTTGCAGCTCTATTAAGGCCTGTAAATCCAGGCAGAGCTGCAGGTCCAGCCCTGTTCAGCTGCTTTATAGAAGGCCTGTAAATCCAGGCAGAGCTGGCAGTCCAGCCCCTGTTAGCTGCTTTATAAAGGCCTGTAAATCCAGGCAGAGCTGCAGGTCCAGCCTGTTTAGCTGCTTTATAAAAGGCCTATAAATCCAGGCAGAGCTGCAGGTCCAGCCCCTGTTTAGCTGACTATAAAGGCCTGGGTAGATCCAGGCAGAGCTGCAGGTTCAGCTGTTTAGCTGCTTTATAAAGGCCTGTAACCAGGCAGAGTTGCAGGTCCAGCCCCTGTTCTTTTGCTGCCTTTATAAAGGCCCTTGCAGATCTCAGGCAGAGCTGCAGGTCCAGCCCCTGTTTAGCTGCTTTATAAAGGCCTGTAATCCAGGCAGAGCTGCAGGTCCAGCCCTGCTTGAAGCTGCTTTTATAAAGGCCTGTAAATCCAGGCAGAGCTGCAGGTCCAGCCCCTGTTTAGCTGCTTTATAAAGGCCTGCTAAATCCAGGCAGAGCTGGTCCATCCCTGTTCAGCTGCTTTATAAAGCCTAAATCCAGGTAGAGCTGGTCAGCTCTGTTCAGCTGCTTTATAAAGGCCTGTAAATCCAGGCAGAGCTGCAAGGTCCAGCCCTGTTTAGCTGTGCTTTATAAAGGCCTGTAGATCCAGGCAGAGCTGCAGGTCCAGCCCTGTTCAGCTGCTTTATAAAGGCCTGTAAATCCAGGCAGAGCATGTAGGTTCAGCCCCTGTTTAGCTGCTTTATAAAGGCCTGCTAAACCAGGCAGAGCTGCAGGTCCAGCCCCTGTTTGAGCGCTTTATAAAGCGCCTGTAAATTCAGGTAGAGCTGCAGGTCCAGCCCCTGTTCAAAAAGCTGTTTATAAAGGCCTGTAAATCCAGGCAGAGCTGCAGGTCCAGCCCTGTTCAGCTGCTTTACTCGAAAGGCGTAGATTCAGAGGCAGAGCTGCAGGTCCAGACCCTGTTTAGTTGCTTATAAAGGCCTGAAATAGAGGCTGGTCCGCGGTCTGCTATAAGGCCTGTAATCAGGCAGAGCTGCAGGTCCAGCCCTGTTTAGCTTGCTTTATAAAGGCCTGTAGATCCAGGCAGAGCTGCAGGTCCAGCTCCCTGTTTAGCTGGCTTAACAGGCCTGTAAATCCAGGAGAGCTGCAGGCCAGCCCCTGTTTAGCTGCTTTGCGATAAAGGCCTGTAAATCCAGGCAGAGCTGCAGGTCCAGCCCCTGTTCAGCTGCTTTATAAAGACCTGTAGATCCAGAAGCAGAGCTGCAGGTTCAGCCCCTGTTTGGCTTGCTTTATAAAGGCTCGGTAGATCCAGGCAGAGCTGCAGGTCCAGACCCTGTTTAGCTTTGCTTTATAAAAAGGCCTGTAAAATCCAGGCAGAGCTGCAGGTCCAGCCCCCTGTTTAGCTGCTTTGAGTAAAGGCCTGATCTAGGCAGAGCTGCAGGTCCAGCCCTGTTTAGCTGCTTTATAAAGGCCTGTAAATCCAGGCAGAGCTGCAGGTCCAGCCCCTGTTTAGCTGCTTTATAAAGGCCTGTAAATCCAGGCAGAGCTGCAGGTCCAGCCCCTGTTTATTTTGCTTCAGAAAGGCCTGTAAATCCAGGCAGAGCTGCGGGTCCAGTCCCTGTTCCAGCTGCTGGATAAAGGCCTGTAATCAGGCAGAGCGTGCAGGTCCAGCCCCTGTTCAGCTGCTTTGCAAAGGCCTGTAAATCCAGAGCAGAGCTGCAGGTCCAGACCCTGTTTAGCTGCTTTATAAAGGCCTGTAGATCCAGGCAGAGCTGAGTCCAGCCCCCTGTTCAGCTGCTTTTATAAAGGCCTGTGTAATATCCCAGGCAGAGCTGCAGGTCCAGCCCCTGTTTAGCTGCTTTATAAAGGCCTGTAATCCAGGCAGAGCTGCAGGTCCAGCCCCTGTTTAGCTGCTTCTTTATAAAGGCCTGTTATTCCAGGTAGAGCTGCAGGTCCAGCCCCTGCTTAAAGCTGCTTTCTAAAGGCCTGTAAATCCAGGCAGAGCTGCAGGTCCAGCCCCCTGTTCAGCTGCTTTATAAAGGCCTGTAGATCCAGGCAGAGCTGCAGGTCCAGATCCTGTTTAGTTGCTTTGCAAAGGCCTGTAATCCAGGCAGAGCTGCAGGTCCAGCCCCTGTTGGGTTGCTTTATAAAGGTCTGTAAATCCAGGCAGAGCTGCAGGTCCAGCCCCTGTTTAGCTGCGCTTGGGCACAAAGCCTGTAAATCCAGGCAGAGCTGTAAGGTCCAGCCCCTGTTTAGCTGTTTATAAAGGCCTGTAAATCCAGGCAGAGCTGCAGGTCCAGCCCTGTTCAGCTGCTTTGCTAGGCCTGTAAATCCAGGTGAGCTGAGTCCAGCCCCTGTTTAGCTGCTTTATAAAGGCCTGTAAATCCAGGCAGAGCTGCAGGTCCAGCCTGTTCAGCTGCTTTTATAAAGGCCTGTAAATCCAGGCAGAGCTGCAGGTCCAGCCCCTGTTTAGCTGCTTTATAAAGGCCTGTAAATCCAGGCAGAGCTGCAGGTCCCAGCCCCCTGTTTAGCTGCTTTATAAAGGGTCCAGGCAGAGTGCGGGTCGAGCCCCTGTTTAGCTGCTTTTATAAAGGCGCAAATCCAGGCAGAGCTGCAGGTCCAGCCCCTGTTCAGCTCTTCCATAAAGGCCATGTTAGATCCAGGCAGAGCTGCAGGTCCAGGCCCTGTTCAGCACGCTTCATAGAGGCCTGTAAATCCAGGCAGAGCTGCAGGTCCAGCCCTGTTCGGCTGCATAAAGGCCTGTAAATCCAGGCAGAGCTGCAGGTCTGGCAGCCCTGTTCAGTGCTTCCTATAAAGGCCTGTAAATCTAGGCAGAGCTGCAGGTCCAGACCCTGTTTAGCTCTTTAAGTAAAGGAGCCTGCTCAAACCCAGGAGAGCTGAGGTCCAGCCACCTGTTGGCTGAACTTTAGTAAAGGCCTGTAAATCCAGGCAGAGCGGAGTCCAGCCTCTGCTTAAGCTTCGCTTTTATAAAGGCCTGTGAATCAGAGTGAGCTGCGGTCCAGCCCTGTTGAGCTGCTTTATAAAGGCCTGTACAGTCAGAGCTGACTGGAAGAGTCAGCTGTTCAGCTGCTTTAGTAACTTATTCAAACGACCTGGGTAAGTGTCTAGGCTGTAATCAGGTGATGCTGCAGGTCCAGCGCTGCTTTCAACAGGTAAAGGCACTTGTAACATGCGGCAGAGCATGGTCCGCCGCCTAGTTGAGCGTGCAGCGTTTAAAAGCACATGTAGGTCCAGCCAGCGAAGAAGCACAAGGTCAAACGGAAGAGCCAGCTATCTTGTCGCTATCTAAGGCGCTGTAAAATCCAGGCAGAGCTTCAGCACAGTTCAGCTCTGGGTTATAAAACTGCTAAGTCCCAGGCAGAGCTACACCAGCTCGAGCCCTATTGCTGCTTTTAAAGCGCCTGTAATCAGGTGGGGAGAGCTGCAGGTCCAGCCCTGTTCTCTGCTTTGACAGCGCCCAGCGAAACCGAGAGCAGGCTCAGACCCCCTGTTTAGCTGCTTTATATAGGCCTGTAGATCCAGGCAGAGCTGCAGGTCCAGCTAGAGACAAATATTTTGACTTTTTGACAAGAACATTACATCATTATTTTTGTGCATCCACCTTAATGCTGACATGAATCGGGCTGAAGTTTGAACAGGAAATGGTACAGACAAAAGATCTGGGAGATCTGAAGATGAAAGATCTGGTGAACTTGAAGGGTGTATAGTTGAAACTGCTCTCTCGCAGTCTGAAATGGCACCTTTGCCTGCATAGTCACTACTTTAGACTAGAGCCCTACCTTTCTACCCTACTCCCATAGTGCACTACTTTGAGACCAGAGCCCTATGGCACCCTATTCCCTATAAGAACTACTTTAGAATAGAGCCCTCTGATCCTATTCCCTATATAGTATACTTTAGACCAGAGCCCTATGACACCTAGCCCTATATCTAGTGCACTACTTTAGACCAGAGCCCTATGGCACCTATTCCCTATAGTGCATTCACTAGACCAGAGCCCTATGACACCCTATTCCCATACAGATTACTTTAGACCAGAGCCCTATGACAATTCCACTCATACATAGTGCTCTTATTTAGGACCAGCTCTGGGCACACCGTATTCCCTATATAGTGCACTTTACTTTAGACCAGAGACCCAGTGACACCCTATTCCTTATATAGTACTACTTTAGACAAGAGTCCATGGCACTTTCTATTTCCTGCAGCAGTGCAGCTCACTTTCAGACCATTTCTGATACCCTACCCCTTATATGTGTGCACTACTTTAGACAAGAGCCCTATAGTCCGGTCTTAATTACCCTTTTTGGGTTACGGGTAGAACTTTTGGGTTCATGAAGAACCCCTTTCCACAGAGGTGGTTCTGCCATGGAACCCAAAAGGGTTCTACCTGGGAACCAAAAAGGGTTATTCATGGAACCAAAAAGGGTTCTACCTGGAACCAAAAGGGTGATTCATGGAACCAAAAAGGAGTCTCACCTGGAACCAAAAAGGGTTATTCATGGGACCAAAAGGGTTCCTACCTGGAACCAAAAAGGCTTTCTCCTATAGGACAGCTGAAGAACCCTTTTCGGAACCTTTTTTTCTAAGAGTTGTAGTGCACTACATAGGGAATAGGTGCCATTTGGGATGTAGCCTGTAGTTGGAAGGGTGTATGGAGTTCTGCTTGTCATTATACCTTGATGAAGACATCACCTCTGTTGAAATATGGTCATTACATCTGAGATCTCCTTTTCTTTTCAAGTGGATGGATATTCACTCTAGAGGCGGATTGTGTGTCTTTGGATAATAAAGACGACTGTCTCTCTGCAGTAAATGACTGTCACAATGCCAATGTTTCTGCCTTGGCCTCCCAGCAGAGCTTCTCCTCATTTATTCAGAACAACGCTCTCAGCTTTAGAGACAATGAAGCCCGCTCTCCGTGTTTCAGCCATGAAATACTACAGGAAACAGGGTGTTATTTAACACAGCTGTCCATCTGGTGTCACTTACTACAATAGGCACTGTGTGTCTGTGTCTGTGTGTGTGTGTGTGTGTGTCTGCGTGTGTGTGTGTCTGTGTCTGCGTGTGTGTCTGTCGTGTGTGTCTGTTTGTGTGTGTGTGTGTGTGTGTGTGCGTGCGTGTGTGTGTGTCTGCGTGTCGTGTGTGTGTGTGTGTCTGCGTGGTCATGCGTGTGTGCGTGTGTGTGTGTCTGGTGTGTGTGCATGTGTGTGTGTGGCTGGCGTGTGTGTGTGTGTCTGCGTGTGTGTCTGTCTGTGCGCGTGTGTGTGTGTGTGTGTGTGTGTGTGTCTGGGTGTGTGTGTTTGTGTCGCGTGCGTGTGTGTGTCTGCGTGTCTGCGGTGTGTGTGTGTGTGTGTGTGTGTCTGTGTGTGTGTGTGTGTCTGCGTGCGTGCGTGTGTGTGTCTGTGTGTGTGTGTGTGTGTGTGTGTGATGGACTGTGTGTGCGATGGCGTGGTAATCACCTGCCACTTTAACCAGACTCCAAAACCAGGTTTCTGTATCCCATTCCTCTAGCGGTTGGGAGGAGCTCTGTCTGTCTCTGGCATGGTTTCCATGTAGACTTTGTCAAAAAGGATTCATTGGGGATTATTCAGGTTTCACAATGGAGAGAGAGACTTCTGGCTGGGTCTCAAAAGGAACCGTAGGGCTCTGGTTAAAGGTAGTGAGAGAGAGACTTCTGGCTGTGTCTCTAATGGCACGTAGGGCTCTGGTTAAAGTAGTGAGAGAGAGACTTCTGGTGTGTCTCTAAAGGAACCGCAGGCTCTGGTTAAAGTAGTGAGAGAGACTTCGGCTGTGTCTCTAATGGCAGCGTAGGGGGCTCTGGTTAAAGTAGTGAGAGAGAGACTTCTGGCTGGGTCTAAAGGAACCCGTAGGGCTCTGGTTGGGGGAAGGAGAGAGAGACTTCTGGCTGTGTCTCTAAAGGAACCGTAGGCTCTGGTTAAAGTAGTGAGAGAGAGACTTCTGGCTGTGTCTCAAATGGTAGCGTAGGGCTCTGGTTGTAGTGAGAGGAGACTTCTGGCTGTGTGGCTCTAATGGCAGCGTAGGGCTCTGGTTAAAGTAGTGAGAGAGAGACTCTTGGCTGTGTCTCCTAACCGGCAGCGTAGGGCTCTGGTTAACAAATGAGGAGAGACTTCTGGCTGTCTCAAAAGGACCCGTAGGGCTCTCTAGTTAAAGTAGTGGGAGAGAGACTTTGGCTGTGTCTCACATGGCAGTGTAGGGCTCTGGTTAAAGTAGTGCGTTATATGGAATAAAGGTGCTGTTTGGGGATGAGCCTTGGTTGGAAGTCTGAGGTTATCCACTTCTTCTGTTTTCTCTGGGGTTATCCACTTCTTCTGTTCTCTGAGGTTATCCACTTCTTCTGTTTCTCTGAGGTTATCCACTTCTTCTGTTTCTCTGAGGTTTTCCACTTCTTCTGTTCTCTCTGGGGTTATCCACTTCTTCTGTTTCTCTGAGGTTACCCAAATTCTTTTGTTTCTCGGAGGTTATCCACTTCTTCTGTTTCTATGAGGTTATCCACTTCTTCTGTTTCTCTCGGAGGTTGGTCCACTTTTCTGTTTCTCGGAGGTTATCCACTTCTTTTCTGTTTCTCTGCTGAGCTAGCAGCAGACTGAAAGCTCTTGGAGACACTGAGATGAAGGTTCTGAATCAGAGGAAAGTCCTGCTTTGCCTCATCCATCTGTCTACAGTTTCAGGAGGCTATGCTTCCGTTTGATGGAGATGTAGTTGGGTTTCGTGAGGCTATGCTCTGTTTGATGGAGATGAAGTGGGTTTCAGGAGGCTATGCTCTGTTTGGATGGAGATGTAGTTGGGTTACCTTGTATGATCCTAAAAGCCTGGATTGGGAGTCACACAATAAATGCACTAAATCATTCCAATGACTTTATACAAACGTGTTCTTTGTGTAACGAAATACATTCCTATAAATACATTTTTGCATTTTAGTTTTATGTAGATAACCCATGGGCACAACGAATAAATCCTTTAGAGAGCCGAATACAGATGAAGTACAGATTTTAACCTCCATTTTAGCAGACAAATCCCTCTGTGAATAAGTCATAACCAACCATTTTTAAGGGCAGTGTTGTAATAGCTCTCCCATATAGAGTTGGGACATTAAGCACAGCCCTCTATCACTGCTGGGTTGAACAGCCCTCTATCACTGCTGGTTTGAACCTGCTTCCGATGAGGAACTCTCTTACCCTGTTCTAGTAGTCTAACCCCTGCGCCTGCCCTGCCTCGCCTCTCCTCTCTGTACCTCTCCTCTCCTCTCCCTCTCCTCCTCCTCTCTCCTCTCCTCCTCCTCTCTCCCCTCTCTCCTCTCTCTGTACCTCTCCTCTCTGTACCTCTCCTCTCTCTCCTCTCTCTGTACCTCCTCTCTCCCTCCTCCCTCTCCTCTCCTCTCTCTCCTCTCCTCCTCCTCTCTCTCCTCTCCTCTCTCCTCTCCTCTCCCTCTCTCTCCTCTCTCTGTACCTCTCCTCTCCTCTCCTCTCCTCTCCTCTCCCTCTCTCTCTGTACCTCTCCTCTCCTCTCCTGTACCTCTCCCTCTCCTCTCCTCTCCTCTCCTCCTCTCCTCTCCTCTCCTCTCCTCTCCTCTCCTCTCTCCTCTCCCTCTCTCTGTTCCACCCTCTCCTCTCTGCAGCCTCTCTCCTCTCCTCTCCTCTCTGGCCTCTCCCCCTCTCCTCTCTCTATGCCTCTCCTCTCCTCTCACTCTCTCTGTACCTCTCCTCCACTCTCCTCTCCTCTCCTCTCCTCTCCTCTCCTCTCCTCTCCTCTCCTCTCCCCCTCTCCTCTCTCTCTCCCCTCTCTCCTCTCCTCTCCTCTCTCTGGTCTCCTCTCCTCTCCTCTCCTCTCTCTCTCCCTCTCTCCTCTCCTCTCACTCCTCCTCTCCCTCTCTCTGTACTTCTCCTCTCACTCTCCTCTCTCTGTACCTCTCTCTCCTCCTCCCTCTCTTCTCCTCTCCCTCTCCTCTCTCTGCTGCCTCTCCTCTCTCTCCACCCAAAGGACATCAAGTAACCCGGCCACAACTGCCAGGAGCATTGGAGTCAACATGGGCCAGCATCCTGTAGACAGTTTCTACACTGCAGAGTCAAGTGCCCGGCAGGTCAGGCTGTTCTGAAGGAAAAGGGTGTAACTCAATATTAGGAATTGTTCCTAATGTTTTATTAGACTCAGTGTATACACCAACAGGTTGAGGGTAGTGGTGGTCAGGTTGTGGTCTGGCTGTCTGTGAGTCTGCCAAATTGGAACGGTTTCTTCAGCTTTATTCGTTTTCCAACAGCCAAGTATTGTTCCAACAGCCAAGTATTGTTCCAACAGCCAAAGTATTGTTCCAACAACCAAGGTATTGTTCCAACAGCAAAGTATTTTTCAACAATAAGTATTGTGGACAAACCTGTATGAAGTACATTAATGTGCTAAGGTCTCACATGACCTTTTCTATAAGGCCCAGTGCTGTCAAAATAGTTTATATATACCACATTTATTAGGTTGGAATAATACTGTGAAATTGTGTAAATGATGATAATGTCATTTTTAATGTAAGAGCTGTTTGAAAGACCTCCTGAAATGTCTGCCTGTGTTGGTGGGGATGGAGCTTTGGCCTGCCTAAATGACATCACCAGGAGTAAATTAATTAATAGACCAATAAGAATGAAATTCATACTCTCTGTAATAACAGCTAGTTTTCAGTTTTAGGACACTGTTTGTATCTGTAGGAATCCTCATAGACCAAAAGAGAGTTTTGTTTACATATTCACATTGTTTATGACTATTCATGATTACCTGTTGGCAACCTGAATAACAAAGGTATTACATATTGGAGGGGTTGATATTCCCAGAAATGTTTTGTTCTCACTTCATTGATCATTGCAGGGTTTTTAGAGTCCATCTTATAGGTTGTGTTATATGGTTATTAATATGTAATAAGCTGTTATTGGGTGGTCCCATTTGTGGATAATATGAATCACTCCATTGTGGTGATTAAACGTCATTAGTTTTCAGTCATGCATAGTTATTGCAACACAGGGTTTATATTGGTTGGAGTTAAATACAACACACCAAGGGTTTTATAATGGTTAGTTAATACAACACAGGGTTTATAATGGTTAGTGTAATAAATAATATGCCATTACTTGAGACGCTTTTATCCAAAGCGACTTACAGTCATGTGTGCATACATTTGCCATTGGTGGTCGGGGGTCGAACCCACTGCAGCAGCGTTACAAAGCGCCGTGCTCTACCCAGCCCTGAGCTACAGTTAATAAAACACATTTGTTGCCCTTACAACCTACGAATTAAAATGGATTTTTTTGGGGGTGTGTATAATCTGGTTAACATGCCTACCATTGAAGCTACCAAAATATTTTTATTGTAAAATAAACAGAAAATACAAAAAAACTAGAACTTGTGTTACCTCGCTATTCCACCCCCAAAATGTCCTTTTATAGAGCCACACACATGCAATTACAGCTGCAAGTCTCTTCTAGGTATGTCTCTATAAACACATCTAACCCTCAGGATTTTACTTGTCTGCAAACAAAACTGTAGCTCCTTCAAGTTAGATGGGTTCCGCTGGTGTACAGCAATGTTTAAGTCATACCACAGATGCTCAGTTGGATTGAGGTCTGAGGCTTTGACTTCAAGCCCATTTCAAGACATTCAAATATTTCCCCATAAACCACTGGCGTGTTGCTTTAACCAATATGCTTAGAATATTGTCTGCTGGAAAGGTTAACCTCCAGTCCGTCTCAAATCTCTAGAAGACCAGAGCAGGTTTCCCTCAGGAATTTCCTGTATTTGCTTTTATCATCATTCCTTCCAATTCAGCCAGTTTTGATCCTACCAGATGAAAAACATCCCTACAGTATTGTACTGCCTGGCCATGTACTGTGGGGATGGTGTTCTCGTGGTGATGAAGAGGTGTTAGGTTGCGTGTGGTGGTTTCCTTGATGGCCAGCTCAATTTTAGTCTCATCTGACCAGGTACCTTCTTCCATATGTTTAAGTCTCCCACCTGGCTTTTGGCGGAGCACTAAACATCTTTGCTTATTTTCTTTAAGCAATGGCTTTTTCACAGCATACCATCAAGCCCAGCTCTGTGATGTAAATCTTAAAGTGGTCCTGGACAGATATCCAAATCTCACTCTGTGAGCTTTGCTAGCTCATGGGTCCATCTGATCTTTAACATCTCTCTGGTCATGCCTCCTTGCCTGGTCTGTGAGTTTGGTGAAGTAGCCTCTTTGTGGTTTGTTTGTGGTGCCATATTCTGCATTTTAATAATGGTTAATGGTGCTCATTAGGATGTTCAAAGTTTTGGATATTTTTGCTTAACCTGATCTACTTTCTCTACAACTTTTCTGACCTCTTTGGGCTCATTGATCTTCATGTGTGTGCTTGCTGGTGCGTCTTGCCATGTCAATTATTTTGAACTCTGAGGCCTTCAGAATAATTATTTTCTTTCAAACAAGTTGTGCAGTTTCCATTACAATTTGGACTATTTGTATGTCCATTACCAATCAAATAAAAATAAATTTAAGTTCTGGTTGTATTTACAAACAAAATGAGGAAAAATGTAGAGGATGAAATACCACAGAGCACTTTATCTCTATATTTCTAACAGAACCACATAATATATCTCTGTTGTCCTTTGGTCAGAGTGCAGACACATTGTGATCAGAGGCTGAGAGACTTTGTCATACAACGCTTCATGACCTCCAGGAGTGATCAGTATACTTTTATTGTCTTTATCTATTGTGTTCTAATTCCGATCTGTTGCTTTCTAAGTTATCTGCTAATCTGCCTGTCTTCCCAGTGGCCTCTTGGTATGACTGCTGGCTATGCTTACAGATAGTTGACACATCATTGAATCGGGGCAGAGCAATTTTGTGACTTGTTTTGGTAGTGGAGGTGAAGAAGAGTATTTACATGAGGGTGGTTGTTTCACATCTCTCAACATTGGTATTGTTTGAGGTATATACTCACCTCTGCTGAAGCAATGGTATTTAGTACAGGAGTCATTATCTCCACCTCTCTAGTGATATTAATTAGTGGAGATATATATACACTCTAGTCAATCAGTAATTAGTACAGGGAGGTATGCTCTCCACCTCTGCTAGGCAATCAATAATTAGTACAGGAGGTATGCTGTGCACCAAGTATGCTCCTCACCTCTTTAGGCAATCAGTAGTGTGATACAAAGTATATGTTTAGGAAGTGTCCTCTCCTCTTTGATAGTGGCTGCTCTCTCTTCATCATTCTTTTCTCTCATGGTCAGGCATCTGGTGCATCTGGCAGGTGAAGCTTGCAGGCTCTGTTTCCTCCTAACTGGAGATGTTCTCTATTCTCCTCTCTCTGTGTCTCCCCATAAGCTCTCTCGGACAGCACATTGCTGCTTTTGGAAAAGGTTGACTCATCTATCATCAAATCAAATTTGATTGGTCATGCGCGAATACAACAGGTGCAGACACTTTAGTGAAATCTTACTTACAGCCCTTAACTCATGATTTTGTTTATTTTTACAAAAGTAAAATAAAACAACAACAAAAAGTGTTTGAAAAAGAGCAGAAGTCAAATAAAGTGATGACAGTAGGAGGCTATATACTCCAAGGAGAGGGTACGTTTGAAGTCAGTAATAGAGGCACCATTAGTTGAAGGTAGTTAGTAATATATGGGTGGGTTAAAGTGGCCTATATAAATAATTCAGAGTATAGCAGCGTAAGGATGGGGTGGGGGCAGTGCAAATAGTCCAGGTAGCCATGATTAGCTGTTCAGGAGTCTTGCTGAGCAGGGTGACTGTTGAAGTCTTTGGACCTGTTTGCCTCAGGTAGCTTGCCGTGCGGTAGCAGAGAGAACAGTCTATGACTTGGGTGGCTGGAGTCTTTGTGCATTTGAGACCTTCCACTCACCTGCTCTGGTCTCACTCACTAGAACTTCTTTCCTTGACCTCTTTCCTCCCTCTCCAAGATGACATCCTGCAACTGAAGCTGAGGTCTGGCCGCCCGACAACCTGCAGCTGATCCATCAATCCTCCCTCCTCCCAGGACATCTCTGGAGACCTTCCTTCCCTCATCAGCTCTCTATGGTGGTCTGACTAAGTGGTCGAGTTGTTCCCACCCTCAAAGAGCCAACTTTCAAGCTCATCTGGCGTCAAAACTAAAATATTATCCTCTTATTTCTTTCCATTCAACGCAATGCTGTCTCAGACCAACTCTGATCTCTCTCAGAATATCTTCAGCCCTAACCAATCGACTTCCAATGGAGTCACTCAGCAAGGCTGTTCTTCTGTCATGGGGGTTCTCTCTATACTGCAAGCCCAAAATCTCTCCTCTGTTTCTATCTCTCCAGATCTATCCGCTGCCTTACGAGCACTGCAGACCATCAGATCCTCCTCTCCCACCCTCTCAGGGCTGATCCTCCTCTCCCACCCTCTGGGGCCTGATCCTCTCTCTCCACTCTGGGACTGATCCTCCTCTCCCACCCCTCTACAGGAGGCGGTCTCTCTCACCTCTCTCAGGGCTGATCCTCCTCTCCCACCCTCTCGAGGCTGATCCTCCTCTCCTGCCCTCTCAGGCTGATCCCTCCTCCCTGCACCTGGGCCCAGTCCTGCTCTCTGCCTACTCAGAGCTGGAAATCTCAGGCTCTGCACACTCTTGGGTTAATCCCTGCTGGCAGGCTACTTCTGATTGGCGTTGAGAGGATCTGTGTCTGCACCACGTACTCTCACTGGGGTTTGCCGTTTGGTGTCCCAGGGCTCGGTTCTAGG
This sequence comes from Coregonus clupeaformis, assembly GCF_020615455.1. Taxonomy (NCBI): domain Eukaryota; kingdom Metazoa; phylum Chordata; class Actinopteri; order Salmoniformes; family Salmonidae; genus Coregonus; species Coregonus clupeaformis. The sequence goes on from NW_025534047.1 coordinate 289,268, forward strand.
CCCTCTTCTCCATACCCAGTCACTCGGCTCAAGTACCACCATCTCTCCTATCCCATTGCTGGGATGGCCACTCAAATACTTTCTCCTTCCTCTTCACATGCCCAGGTGACGCATCTCTGTGCTGGCAGATATATCTCAACTTGGATGTCGGCCAACTACCTCCAAGCTCAACCTCGACCAAGATGGAGCTGCTCTTCCTCCCCAGGGAAGGCCTGCCGCTCAAGACCTCTTCATAGCAGTTGACAACTACAGTGTCAGCCCTCTCAGTCACAAGAGACGGCGGCAGCCCTGGACAGCTTAGCCATGGTCTCTGCAAACATCAAAACAGTGACCCCCATCTGCAGGTTCATGCTCAACATCCATAAGTACGACCTCCACATGAGAAGCGGCGCAGTCGTAATCCAGGCACTTGTCCTCTCCGTCTGGACTACTGCAACTCGCTGTTGGCTGGGCTCCCCACTTGTGCCATCAAACCCCTGCCACTTATCCAGAACACTGCAGCCCCACCTGGTTTTCAACCTTCCAAAGTTCTCCCATGTCACCTGCTCCATCCACGCCTCCATTGGCTTCCAGTAAAGCTCATCCCTGCAAGACCATGGTGCCCACCTCGGGCAACCAAGAAGACTGCCCCTCCCTGCCTTCAGGCTATGCTCCGACCTACACCCCAGCCTAGGCACTCCGTTTCACCACCTCAGGTCTCTTGCTTCCCTCCCACCCCCTATAGGAGGGCAGCTCCCCTAAGCCAATCAAAGCTCTTCTCTGTCTTGCTTTCCCAATACGATGGAACCAGCTTCCCTAGACGCAGGCAGCTGGAGTCCCTGCCCATATTCAGAAAACATCTGAAGCCTTCCTCTTCAAACAGTATCTTAAATAATCCTCCTTTTATTAATAATAAATAAATAAAATAAAAATGACCTCCCTACCCCTTCTAGCTCTGGCTCGACCCCCAGCTACGTTGTTGAGGGAAAATGTCCTTTCATACCTGTGATATGTGGTTGTCCACACAATATCTTAAGATGAATGCACTAACTGTAAGTCACTCTGTGGATATAAGGTGTCTGCTAAATGACTAAGAATGTAATCATGGCACAGTGTCGACACCCCATCATAGCCACAGTGTCCAGGCTACCCCATCATGGCACAGTGTCAGGCTGCCCCATCATAGCACAGTGTCAGGCTACCCCACATCATAGCACAGTGTCTCAGGCCTACCCCATCATAGCACAGTGTCAGGCTACCACATCTGGCACAGTGCCCAGGCTGCTGTCATGGCACAGCTCCCGACACCATCATGGCACAGTGTCCGGGCTACCCCATCATGCAGCACAGCTCCCATTCTCCCCATCATGGCACAGTGACTGCCCCCTATCATAGATGTGGTGTGGTTTCTCAGGTCTGCACTGAGAGGGATATGTAGAGGCCTCCTCCCAGTCTATCTCACAGAGGGATATGTAGAGGCCTCCTCCAAGGTCTGTCTCAGAGGATATATGAGGCCTCTCCCTGGTCTGTCTCAGAGGACCTCTGTAAGCCTCTCCTGGTCTTGTCTCAGAGGGATATGCTAGAGGAATATCATAGAGGCCTCCTCCTGGTCTGTCCCAGGGATATGTGAGGCCTCCTCCCAGGTCCTTCTCCAGAGGGATATGGGGGATGAGGCCTCCTCCCAGGTCTGTCTCAGAGGATGAGTACAGAAGATATGTGAGAGCCTCTCCTCCCAAGTCTGTCTCCAGGATAGGTAGAGGATTGAGGCCTCTCCCAGGTCTGTCCTCAGAGGGATATGTGAAGGGATATGTGAGGCCTCCTCCCTGGTCTGTCTCAGAGGGATATGTAGAGGCCTCCTCCCAGGTCTGTCTCAGAGGGATATGTAGAGGATATGTAGAGGCCTCCTCCGTCTGTCTCAGAGGAATCCAGGTAGAGGATATGTGAAGGCCTCCTCCCAGGTCTGTCTCAGAGGGATGGTGGGGATGTGTAGGAGGCCTCCTCCCAGGTCTGTCTCAGAGGGATATGTAGAGGATGCTAGAGTGCCTCCTCCCAGAATCTGTCTCAGAGGGATAGGTAGAGGATATGTGAAGGCCTCCCTCCAGGTCTGTCTCAGAGGGATAGGTAGAGGGATATCTTGAGGCCTCCTCCCTAGTCCTGTCTCAGAGGGATATGTGGGGGATGTGTGAGCCTCCTCCCAGGTCTGTCTCCAGAGGGATCGAGTAGAGGATATGTAGAGCCTCCTCCAGATTGTCTCAGGGGATATGTAGAGAAGAGGTGTGTAGAGGCCTCCTCCCAGGTCTCTCAGAGGGATAGGTAGAGATGTATAGGCCTCCTCCCAGGTCTGTCTCGGAAGATCTCATAAGTCTGTAGAGGAAGTCTCTCTTCAGAGGGATATGTAGAGGCCTCCTCCCAGGTCTGTCTCAGAGGGATATGTAGAGGATATGTAGAGCCTCTTTCCAGGTCTGTCTCAGAGGGATATGCGAGATGTGTGGGAAGCCTCCTCCAGGTCTGTCTCAGAGGATATGTAGAGGATATGTGAGGCCTCCTCCCAGGTCTGTCTCAGAGGATAGGTAGAGGATATGTAGAGCCTCCTCCCCAGGTCTCTCAGAGTATGTGGGGAGGCCTCCTCCCAGGTCTGTCTCAGAGGGATAGGTAGAGGATGTGCGAAAACTCCTCCCCAGGTCTGTCTCAGAGGATCATGTGAGGCCTCCTCCCAGAGTCTGTCTCAGAGGGATGGGTAGGATGTCTCTGTAGGGCCTCTACAGGTCTGTCTCAGAGGGATATGCTTAGAGATCACTGTGGGGAGCCTCCTCCCCTGGTCTGTCTCAGAGGGATATGTAGAGGGATATGCAGAACCTCCTCCCTCAGAGTCTGTCTCAGAGGTGGGTAGGATATGTAGAGGATATGTGAGCCTCTCCAGGTCTGTCTCTCAGAGGGATAGGTAGAGGATATGTAGAGAACCTCCTCCCTAGTCTGTCTCAGGGTGGGTAGAGGATATGTGGGGCCTCCTCCCAGGTCTGTCTCAGAGGGATATGTGAGAGGGATATGTAGGGAGCCTCCTCCCTGGTCTGTCTCAGAGGGATGTGTAGAGGGATATGCGAGAATGTCCTCCCAGTCTTCTCTCAGAGGATATGTAGAGGGATATGTAGAGGCCTCCTCCTGGAGTCTGTCTCAGAGGGATAGGTGAGGGCGGGTAGCATGTGGATGTCAGTCACGGGCGTAGCTGGTCTGGTGACATTGTGTTTTGCTCCTGTAACCTCTCTATGTGGGGTTGGTGTTACCCTGCTGGGGTTTCACTCTGTGTGGGGAGCAGTGAGACACATCCAGGTGGTGTCCCACCCTGCCCAGCCCTGCTGGAGGTAATCACACGCTCTCACTGATCACTTCAGCTCTGATTGGATCAATGAAAGCCTTGTTTCCTTGGCACTGTGATGTGCCCACAGGCGTTGTCACACAGAGGCCTGAAATAGACTTTGTTTGAGAAGGGAACTAGAGGAATAGGCAGATCACTGCAGTGTTTGGTAATATAATCATTTATTCTCTCTGACTTCTTCAACTGGTTTAAACAGCCCTTTAGTGTAGTACTCTTTAGGCCCTCTTATATCAAACAAGCACTAATGAATCTATTTGATCCATCTTTCTCTAAGCTCCTCTTCCCCCTTCTCTCTCTCTCTCTCTCTCTGTCTCTCTCTCTCTCTGTCTCGTTTCTCTCTCTCCTCCCATTGGTTTCAGCAGGACCAGAATATGCACATCAGTCGAAGGGGCAGTCTCAGGATTCTGGGGCCTTGTCATGGCTTAACAGATGGCTTCCAGAAGCCACTACCAACTGGGAAAGGCGGAGGCAGAACGGTTATGGCTTGGGGGATCAGGAGGGTAGTTGTCCTCTCCACTGTGATTAGCATTCTACTGTGTCTGTGACCTGCCTAACAGCAGGTGTGAACCTCGCCGCCCGCTACCCATGGCGGTGCATTGGGGCAGACAGTGGTCACACATGGCAGAGTTTACAACAGCTTAGTGGTGAAGTGCTTAGTTGACTGGAGCAGATGTGGTATTCAGACTGACCTGCCTGGTCTGTCTCCAAGCTGTGTCTCTCACGAAAGCAGACCGTTCTGGCAGCAAAAAGATCCAAAAGGGCTAGGATCATCTCTGGCCAAGGAGTGGGCAGGGTGGCTTCAATAGTGAATATACAGTTGTAGTTTTCCCTCTAAGTGATAGGCTACATCTGTCAGGCGAGGGAATGGAGTGGGAGGAGCTATGGGGAGGGCTCATTGTAATGGCTGGGAATGGAATCAATGGAGCCGAGTCAAATGTGGTTTTCATATGTATTTTACCCTAATTTCATGATATCAATTGGTAGTCACGATCTCATTGCTGAAACTCCCCAATGAGCTCGGGAGAGGCGAAGGTGCGAGTCATAAATCTCAGCTTAGCCGTAAGCTTCGCTGCTTTCTTAACACCCTACCAGTAACGAAATTAGCCAGCACCATGTCGGGAGGAAACACAATTACAGCAGCAAACCAAGTCAGCTGCAGTATGGCCCACCACAAGCCTTCAAGCGCGATGAGCCAGGGAAATCCCCCGACCAAGCCTCTGACCAGATAGCTGGGCCAGTGTCACGCCGCCCTATGGGGCTCCCGGTACAGCTGGTTGTGGGGATCGAACCCCAGGCTGTAGTGGCGCAGCACTGCGATGCAGTGCCTTAGACAACTGCGGGTTCATATCTCTGATACTGTGTATATTCCCATTACAATGAGCCTGTCCTACTATAGCTCCTCCCACCATAACCTCCTCTGCAGCCTATCCATAGTTGTCATTCCAAATTTGTAGAATAAGACCTTAGAATAACAAAAACTAGTAAAACAGGAAGTCATTGAGAGAGCCTTTATTGAGATCATTGTTTAGCAGCTTAGTAGGTAGGTCTGTATACACTGGAGATCCATAGCGTATTTTCACACAAGTAGTCAGTTCAATATATATTATCTTCCTGGAGCTAAAAGAAGGCTGATACTGTGTACAATCAGGCTCCAGGGCCCTGTATTCACAAAGTGTCTCTAGTGCTGATGTACACTACCGGTCAGAAAGGCTTTCATTACCTGCTCATTCCAAGTTTTTTCTTTTATTTTACTATTTTCTACATTTGTAGAATGTGTGAAGAGAACATTATGGAATGTATCAAACAACTAAAATAATCTGGATAAGAGCGTCACTAAATGACTAAAATGTAAAAAAGAAAAAAAAATTAAAACTAGATTTTAGCTCATCTTACATTTACATTTACATTTCTATATTTAGCAGGCGCTCTTATCCAGAAAGCATTCTAAGGAGCAATTGGGTTAGTCTGCCTTGCTCAAGGAGCTGTTTCACGTCATTGTGAGCGGCTCTAGTCCGCGACTCTAAGGTGATGCATTCACCCTGGCCAGTGGGATAACCACTTTACAATTTTTTTTTTTTTAAGGGTGAAGGATTACTTTATCTATCAGGTATTCCTTTCAAGAGGTGGGGTTCGTATCTCAGGAAGGGTGGGCTGATGACTCATGTGTGTGGGGGAGGTAGAGGATTACTGTATCCTATCCCAGGTATTCCTTAAAGAGGAGTGGGGTTTCAAATGTCTCTCCCAGGAGGTGGTGGTGACTCCGGCTGTGGGGTGGGGTGGGGGGTGGGGGGTGGGAGGGGTAGAAGGATTACTTTAGTCCTATCCCAGGTATTCCTTAAAGT
>NW_025534048.1:10000-25000 GCF_020615455.1 Coregonus clupeaformis
TCTGGTACTGTAGAAGGCTGTGTGTCTGGTACTGTAGAAGGCTGTGTATCTGGTACTGTAGAAGGCTGTGTATCTGGTACTGTAGAAGGCTGTGTGTCTGGTACTGTAGAAGGCTGTGTGTTTCTGGTACTGTAGAAGGCTGTGTGTTTCTGGTACTGTAGAAGGCTGTGTGTGTCTGGTACTGTAGAAGGCTGTGTGTTTCTGGTACTGTAGAAGGCTGTGTGTGTCTGGTACTGTAGAAGGCTGTGTGTTTCTGGTACTGTAGAAGGCTGTGTATCTGGTACTGTAGAAGGCTGTGTATCTGGTACTGTAGAAGGATGTGTGTCTGGTACTGTAGAAGGCTGTGTATCTGGTACTGTAGAAGGCTGTGTGTTTCTGGTACTGTAGAAGGCTGTGTGTTTCTGGTACTGTAGAAGGCTGTGTGTTTCTGGTACTGTAGAAGGCTGTGTGTGTCTGGTACTGTAGAAGGCTGTGTGTTTCTGGTACTGTAGAAGGCTGTGTGTGTCTGGTACTGTAGAAGGCTGTGTGTTTCTGGTACTGTAGAAGGCTGTGTATCTGGTACTGTAGAAGGCTGTGTATCTGGTACTGTAGAAGGATGTGTGTCTGGTACTGTAGAAGGCTGTGTGTCTGGTACTGTAGAAGGCTGTGTATCTGGTACTGTAGAAGGCTGTGTGTTTCTGGTACTGTAGAAGGCTGTGTGTTTCTGGTACTGTAGAAGGCTGTGTGTTTCTGGTACTGTAGAAGGCTGTGTGTGTCTGGTACTGTAGAAGGCTGTGTGTTTCTGGTACTGTAGAAGGCTGTGTGTGTCTGGGACTGTAGAAGGCTGTGTGTTTCTGGTACTGTAGAAGGCTGTGTATCTGGTACTGTAGAAGGCTGTGTATCTGGTACTGTAGAAGGATGTGTGTCTGGTACTGTAGAAGGCTGTGTATCTGGTACTGTAGAAGGCTGTGTGTGTCTGGTACTGTAGAAGGCTGTGTGTCTGGTACTGTAGAAGGCTGTGTGTATCTGGTACTGTAGAAGGCTGTGTATCTGGTACTGTAGAAGGCTGTGTATCTGGTACTGTAGAAGGCTGTGTATCTGGTACTGTAGAAGGCTGTGTATCTGGTACTGTAGAAGGCTGTGTGTCTGGTACTGTAGAAGGCTGTGTGTTTCTGGTACTGTAGAAGGCTGTGTATCTGGTACTGTAGAAGGCTGTATATCTGGTACTGTAGAAGGCTGTGTATCTGGTACTGTAGAAGGCTGTGTATCTGGTACTGTAGAAGGCTGTGTATCTGGTACTGTAGAATGCTGTGTATCTGGTACTGTAGAAGGCTGTGTTTCTGGTACTGTAGAAGGCTGTGTATCTGGTACTGTAGAAGGCTGTGTGTGTCTGGTACTGTAGAAGGCTGTGTGTCTGGTACTGTAGAAGGCTGTGTGTATCTGGTACTGTAGAAGGCTGTGTATCTGGTACTGTAGAAGGCTGTGTGTATCTGGTACTGTAGAAGGCTGTGTGTCTGGTACTGTAGAAGGCTGTGTATCTGGTACTGTAGAAGGCTGTGTATCTGGTACTGTAGAAGGCTGTGTATCTGGTACTGTAGAAGGCTGTGTGTCTGGTACTGTAGAAGGCTGTGTATCTGGTACTGTAGAAGGCTGTGTATCTGGTACTGTAGAAGGCTGTGTGTCTGGTACTGTAGAAGGCTGTGTGTTTCTGGTACTGTAGAAGGCTGTGTGTTTCTGGTACTGTAGAAGGCTGTGTGTGTCTGGTACTGTAGAAGGCTGTGTGTTTCTGGTACTGTAGAAGGCTGTGTGTGTCTGGTACTGTAGAAGGCTGTGTGTTTCTGGTACTGTAGAAGGCTGTGTATCTGGTACTGTAGAAGGCTGTGTATCTGGTACTGTAGAAGGATGTGTGTCTGGTACTGTAGAAGGCTGTGTATCTGGTACTGTAGAAGGCTGTGTGTTTCTGGTACTGTAGAAGGCTGTGTGTTTCTGGTACTGTAGAAGGCTGTGTGTTTCTGGTACTGTAGAAGGCTGTGTGTGTCTGGTACTGTAGAAGGCTGTGTGTTTCTGGTACTGTAGAAGGCTGTGTGTGTCTGGTACTGTAGAAGGCTGTGTGTTTCTGGTACTGTAGAAGGCTGTGTATCTGGTACTGTAGAAGGCTGTGTATCTGGTACTGTAGAAGGATGTGTGTCTGGTACTGTAGAAGGCTGTGTGTCTGGTACTGTAGAAGGCTGTGTATCTGGTACTGTAGAAGGCTGTGTGTTTCTGGTACTGTAGAAGGCTGTGTGTTTCTGGTACTGTAGAAGGCTGTGTGTTTCTGGTACTGTAGAAGGCTGTGTGTGTCTGGTACTGTAGAAGGCTGTGTGTTTCTGGTACTGTAGAAGGCTGTGTGTGTCTGGGACTGTAGAAGGCTGTGTGTTTCTGGTACTGTAGAAGGCTGTGTATCTGGTACTGTAGAAGGCTGTGTATCTGGTACTGTAGAAGGATGTGTGTCTGGTACTGTAGAAGGCTGTGTATCTGGTACTGTAGAAGGCTGTGTGTGTCTGGTACTGTAGAAGGCTGTGTGTCTGGTACTGTAGAAGGCTGTGTGTATCTGGTACTGTAGAAGGCTGTGTATCTGGTACTGTAGAAGGCTGTGTATCTGGTACTGTAGAAGGCTGTGTATCTGGTACTGTAGAAGGCTGTGTATCTGGTACTGTAGAAGGCTGTGTGTCTGGTACTGTAGAAGGCTGTGTGTTTCTGGTACTGTAGAAGGCTGTGTATCTGGTACTGTAGAAGGCTGTATATCTGGTACTGTAGAAGGCTGTGTATCTGGTACTGTAGAAGGCTGTGTATCTGGTACTGTAGAAGGCTGTGTATCTGGTACTGTAGAATGCTGTGTATCTGGTACTGTAGAAGGCTGTGTTTCTGGTACTGTAGAAGGCTGTGTATCTGGTACTGTAGAAGGCTGTGTGTGTCTGGTACTGTAGAAGGCTGTGTGTCTGGTACTGTAGAAGGCTGTGTGTATCTGGTACTGTAGAAGGCTGTGTATCTGGTACTGTAGAAGGCTGTGTGTATCTGGTACTGTAGAAGGCTGTGTGTCTGGTACTGTAGAAGGCTGTGTATCTGGTACTGTAGAAGGCTGTGTATCTGGTACTGTAGAAGGCTGTGTGTCTGGTACTGTAGAAGGCTGTGTGTCTGGTACTGTAGAAGGCTGTGTGTTTCTGGTACTGTAGAAGGCTGTGTATCTGGTACTGTAGAAGGCTGTGTATCTGGTACTGTAGAAGGCTGTGTATCTGGTACTGTAGAAGGCTGTGTATCTGGTACTGTAGAAGGCTGTGTATCTGGTACTGTAGAAGGCTGTGTGTTTCTGGTACTCTAGAAGGCTGTGTATCTGGTACTGTAGAAGGCTGTGTGTCTGGTACTGTAGAAGGCTGTGTATCTGGTACTGTAGAAGGCTGTGTGTCTGGTACTGTAGAAGGCTGTGTGTCTGGTACTGTAGAAGGCTGTGTATCTGGTACTGTAGAAGGCTGTGTATCTGGTACTGTAGAAGGCTGTGTATCTGGTACTGTAGAAGGCTGTGTATCTGGTACTGTAGAAGGCTGTGTGTTTCTGGTACTGTAGAAGGCTGTGTGTCTGGTACTGTAGAAGGCTGTGTGTCTGGTACTGTAGAAGGCTGTGTGTGTCTGGTACTGTAGAAGGCTGTGTATCTGTTACTGTAGAAGGCTGTGTGTCTGGTACTGTAGAAGGCTGTGTATCTGGTACTGTAGAAGGCTGTGTTTCTGGTACTGTAGAAGGCTGTGTTTCTGGTACTGTAGAAGGCTGTGTGTCTGGTACTGTAGAAGGCTGTGTGTTTCTGGTACTGTAGAAGGCTGTGTGTCTGGTACTGTAGAAGGCTGTGTATCTGGTACTGTAGAAGGCTGTGTATCTGGTACTGTAGAAGGCTGTGTATATGGTACTGTAGAAGGCTGTGTGTCTGGTACTGTAGAAGGCTGTGTGTCTGGTACTGTAGAAGGCTGTGTATCTGGTACTGTAGAAGGCTGTGTATCTGGTACTGTAGAAGGCTGTGTATCTGGTACTGTAGAAGGCTGTGTATCTGGTACTGTAGAAGGCTGTGTATCTGGTACTGTAGAAGGCTGTGTGTCTGGTACTGTAGAAGGCTGTGTATCTGGTACTGTAGAAGGCTGTGTGTTTCTGGTACTGTAGAAGGCTGTGTATCTGGTACTGTAGAAGGCTGTGTATCTGGTACTGTAGAAGGCTGTGTGTTTCTGGTACTGTAGAAGGCTGTGTATCTGGTACTGTAGAAGGCTGTGTTTCTGGTACTGTAGAAGGCTGTGTGTTTCTGGTACTGTAGAAGGCTGTGTATCTGGTACTGTAGAAGGCTGTGTATCTGGTACTGTAGAAGGCTGTGTGTTTCTGGTACTGTAGAAGGCTGTGTATCTGGTACTGTAGAAGGCTTTGTTTCTGGTACTGTAGAAGGCTGTGTGTCTGGTACTGTAGAAGGATGTGTATCTGGTACTGTAGAAGGCTGTGTGTCTGGTACTGTAGAAGGCTGTGTATCTGGTACTGTAGAAGGCTGTGTATCTGGTACTGTAGAAGGCTGTGTATCTGGTACTGTAGAAGGCTGTGTGTTTATGGTACTGTAGAAGGCTGTGTGTCTGGTACTGTAGAAGGCTGTGTGTCTTGTACTGTAGAAGGCTGTGTGTTTCTGGTACTGTAGAAGGCTGTGTGTCTGGTACTGTAGAAGGCTGTGTGTCTGGTACTGTAGAAGGCTGTGTGTGTCTGGTACTGTAGAAGGCTGTGTATCTGTTACTGTAGAAGGCTGTGTGTCTGGTACTGTAGAAGGCTGTGTATCTGGTACTGTAGAAGGCTGTGTGTTTCTGGTACTGTAGAAGGCTGTGTATCTGGTACTGTAGAAGGCTGTGTGTCTGGTACTGTAGAAGGCTGTGTATCTGGTACTGTAGAAGGCTGTGTGTCTGGTATTGTAGAAGGCTGTGTATCTGGTACTGTAGAAGGCTGTGTTTCTGGTACTGTAGAAGGCTGTGTGTTTCTGGTACTGTAGAAGGCTGTGTTTCTGGTACTGTAGAAGGCTGTGTGTCTGGTACTGTAGAAGGCTGTGTATCTGGTACTGTAGAAGGCTGTGTGTCTGGTACTGTAGAAGGCTGTGTATCTGGTACTGTAGAAGGCTGTGTGTTTCTGGTACTGTAGAAGGCTGTGTGTTTCTGGTACTGTAGAAGGCTGTGTGTCTGGTACTGTAGAAGGCTGTGTGTTTCTGGTACTGTAGAAGGCTGTGTATCTGGTACTGTAGAAGGCTGTGTATCTGGTACTGTAGAAGGCTGTGTGTTTCTGGTACTGTAGAAGGCTGTGTGTTTCTGGTACTGTAGAAGGCTGTGTGTTTCTGGTACTGTAGAAGGCTGTGTGTGTCTGGTACTGTAGAAGGCTGTGTGTCTGGTACTGTAGAAGGCTGTGTGTCTGGTACTGTAGAAGGCTGTGTGTCTGGTACTGTAGAAGGCTGTGTGTCTGGTACTGTAGAAGGCTGTGTGTTTCTGGTACTGTAGAAGGCTGTGTGTGTCTGGTACTGTAGAAGGCTGTGTGTTTCTGGTACTGTAGAAGGCTGTGTATCTGGTACTGTAGAAGGCTGTGTATATGGTACTGTAGAAGGCTGTGTATCTGGTACTGTAGAAGGCTGTGTGTCTGGTACTGTAGAAGGCTGTGTATCTGGTACTGTAGAAGGCTGTGTATCTGGTACTGTAGAAGGCTGTGTGTCTGGTACTGTAGAAGGCTGTGTATCTGGTACTGTAGAAGGCTGTGTATCTGGTACTGTAGAAGGTTGTGTGTCTGGTACTGTAGAATGCTGTGTGTCTGGTACTGTAGAAGGCGGTGTGTCTGGTACTGTAGAAGGCTGTGTGTTTCTGGTACTGTAGAAGGCTGTGTATCTGGTACTGTAGAAGGCTGTGTGTTTCTGGTACTGTAGAAGGCTGTGTGTTTCTGGTACTGTAGAAGGCTGTGTGTCTGGTACTGTAGAAGGCTGTGTGTTTCTGGTACTGTAGAAGGCTGTGTATCTGGTACTGTAGAAGGCTGTGTGTTTCTGGTACTGTAGAAGGCTGTGTGTGTCTGGTACTGTAGAAGGCTGTGTGTTTCTGGTACTGTAGAAGGCTGTGTGTTTCTGAAGCTGGGCTGTTGTCATTATGTAGAACAGCTTCTCATATGTTAGGTAATCAGCTTGTTGACCTTGTTGCTGCTGCCTCGCTGTTTGAATTCAATAAGCAACTGAATAAATGTAATGGAAACATGGATGTTACACTGCCAGGCATATAGCCTGGTAAGCCTGTTAGTGGTTAGTGTAAGTCTCTGTGATTAATCCCCAAATAACCCCTCTGTCAACCCAGGCAATTCATTGCACACATGACTGTAAGTCGCTTTGGATAAAAGCGTCTGCTAAATGGCATATTGTTTATGACCAACCATAAGGGACCTAAGGGACCTGGTCAAAAGTAGTGCACTTCATAGGGAAAAGGGTGCCATTTGGGACACAGACAGTGAGTTGGGTCTGGTTGCCTCAGGGCCAGGGTCCCTGCTACTGTGGCCTGAGGATCAGAGGCCCTGACTGGTTGCCTCAGGGCCAGGGTCCCTGCTACTGGTTGCCTCAGGGCCAGGGTCCCTGCTACTGGTTGCCTCAGGGCCAGGGTCCCTGCTACTGGTTGCCTCAGGGCCAGGGTCCCTGCTACTGGTTCCCTCAGGGCCAGGGTCCCTGCTACTGGTTGCCTCAGGGCCAGGGTCCCTGCTACTGGTTGCCTCAGGGCCAGGGTCCCTGCTACTGGTTGCCTCAGGGCCAGGGTCCCTGCTACTGGTTGCCTCAGGGCCAGGGTCCCTGCTACTGGTTGCCTCAGGGCCAGGGTCCCTGCTACTGGTTCCCTCAGGGCCAGGGTCCCTGCTACTGGTTGCCTCAGGGCCAGGGTCCCTGCTACTGGTTGCCTCAGGGCCAGGGTCCCTGCTACTGGTTGCCTCAGGGCCAGGGTCCCTGCTACTGGTTGCCTCAGGGCCAGGGTTCCTGCTACTGTGGCCTGAGGATCAGAGGCCCTGACTGGTTGCCTCAGGGCCAGGGTCCCTGCTACTGGTTGCCTCAGGGCCAGGGTCCCTGCTACTGGTTGCCTCAGGGCCAGGGTCCCTGCTACTGGTTCCCTCAGGGCCAGGGTCCCTGCTACTGGTTGCCTCAGGGCCAGGGTCCCTGCTACTGGTTGCCTCAGGGCCAGGGTCCCTGCTACTGGTTGCCTCAGGGCCAGGGTCCCTGCTACTGGTTCCCTCAGGGCCAGGGTCCCTGCTACTGTGGCCTGAGGATCAGAGGCCCTGACTGGTCAGACAGCTCAGTCAGTGACCCTGATTGGCCAGTTGAATCCACAGTAATCGGGTAGTAATGAGAGCCCCCACGCAAGTTACACAAATGAGCAGAGATGACGGTGTTTAATAAACACTGCTAATAGAAATCAGAGGTGACAGTGTTTAATAAACACTGCTAATAGAAATCAGAGGTGACAGTGTTTAATAAACACTGCTAATAGAAATCAGAGGTGACAGTGTTTAATAAACACTGCTAATAGAAATCAGAGGTGACAGTGTTTAATAAACACTGCTAATAGAAATCAGAGATGACAGTGTTTAATAAACACTGCTAATAGAAATCAGAGATGACAGTGTTTAATAAACACTGCTAATAGAAATCAGAGGTGACAGTGTTTAATATACACTGCTAATAGAAATCAGAGGTGACAGTGTTTAATAAACACTGCTAATAGAAATCAGAGGTGACAGTGTTTAATAAACACTGCTAATAGAAATCAGAGGTGACGGTGTTTAATAAACACTGCTAATAGAAATCAGAGGTGACGGTGTTTAATAAACACTGCTAATAGAAATCAGAGGTGACGGTGTTTAATAAACACTGCTAATAGAAATCAGAGGTGACGGTGTTTAATAAACACTGCTAATAGAAATCAGAGGTGACGGTGTTTAATAAACACTGCTAATAGAAATCAGAGGTGACGGTGTTTAATAAACACTGCTAATAGAAATCAGAGGTGACGGTGTTTAATAAACACTGCTAATAGAAATCAGAGGTGACGGTGTTTAATAAACACTGCTAATAGAAATCAGAGGTGACGGTGTTTAATAAACACTGCTAATAGAAATCAGAGGTGACGGTGTTTAATAAACACTGCTAATAGAAATCAGAGGTGACAGTGTTTAATAAACACTGCTAATAGAAATCAGAGGTGACAGTGTTTAATAAACACTGCTAATAGAAATCAGAGGTGACAGTGTTTAATAAACACTGCTAATAGAAATCAGAGGTAACAGTGTTTAAACACTGCTAATAGAAATCAGAGGTAACAGTGTTTAAACACTGCTAATATATATCAGAGGTGACAGTGTTTAATAAACACTGCTAATAGAAATCAGAGGTGACGGTGTTTAATAAACACTGCTAATAGAAATCAGAGGTGACAGTGTTTAATAAACACTGCTAATAGAAATCAGAGGTGACAGTGTTTAATTAACACTGCTAATAGAAATCAGAGGTGACAGTGTTTAATAAACACTGCTAATAGATATCAGAGGTGACAGTGTTTAATAAACACTGCTAATAGATATCAGAGGTGACAGTGTTTAATAAACACTGCTAATAGATATCAGAGGTGACAGTGTTTAATTAACACTGCTAATAGAAATCAGAGGTGACAGTGTTTAATTAACACTGCTAATAGATATCAGAGGTGACAGTGTTTAATAAACACTGCTAATAGAAATCAGAGGTGACAGTGTTTAATAAACACTGCTAATAGAAATCAGAGGTGACAGTGTTTAATAAACACTGCTAATAGAAATCAGAGGTGACAGTGTTTAATAAACACTGCTAATAGATATCAGAGGTAACAGTGTTTAAACACTGCTAATAGAAATCAGAGGTAACAGTGTTTAAACACTGCTAATATATATCAGAGGTGACAGTGTTTAATAAACACTGCTAATAGAAATCAGAGGTGACGGTGTTTAATAAACACTGCTAATAGAAATCAGAGGTGACAGTGTTCAATAAACACTGCTAATAGAAATCAGAGGTGACAGTGTTTAATAAACACTGCTAATAGAAATCAGAGGTGACAGTGTTTAATTAACACTGCTAATAGAAATCAGAGGTGACAGTGTTTAATAAACACTGCTAATAGATATCAGAGGTGACAGTGTTTAATAAACACTGCTAATAGATATCAGAGGTGACAGTGTTTAATAAACACTGCTAATAGAAATCAGAGGTGACTGTGTTTAATAAACACTGCTAATAGATATCAGAGGTGACAGTGTTTAATTAACACTGCTAATAGAAATCAGAGGTGACAGTGTTTAATTAACACTGCTAATAGATATCAGAGGTGACAGTGTTTAATAAACACTGCTAATAGAAATCAGAGGTGACAGTGTTTAATAAACACTGCTAATAGAAATCAGAGGTGACAGTGTTTAATAAACACTGCTAATAGAAATCAGAGGTGACAGTGTTTAATAAACACTGCTAATAGATATCAGAGGTAACAGTGTTTAAACACTGCTAATATATATCAGAGGTGACAGTGTTTAATAAACACTGCTAATAGAAATCAGAGGTGACGGTGTTTAATAAACACTGCTAATAGAAATCAGAGGTGACAGTGTTTAATAAACACTGTTAATAGAAATCAGAGGTGACAGTGTTTAATTAACACTGCTAATAGAAATCAGAGGTGACAGTGTTTAATAAACACTGCTAATAGAAATCAGAGGTGATGGTGTTTAATAAACACTGCTAATAGAAATCAGAGGTGACAGTGTTTAATAAACACTGCTAATAGAAATCAGAGGTGACAGTGTTTAATAAACACTGCTAATAGAAATCCATTGAAGAGCATCAACATGCATAAGACCCCCTCACAGGTTATCAGCTTCCTGGTAGCTCAGTTGGTAGAGCGCAGCGTTTGCGACGCCAGGGTTGTGGGTTTGATTCCCACGGGGGGCCAGTATGAAAAACGAATGCACTCACTTAACTGTAAGTCGCTCTGGAGAAGAGCGTCTGCTAAATGACTCACTAACTGTAAGTGGCTCTGGAGAAGAGCGTCTGCTAAATGACTTACTAACTGTAAGTGGCTCTGGAGAAGAGCGTTCTGCTAAATGACTCACTAACTGTAAGTGGCTCTGGAGAAGAGCGTCTGCTAAATGACTCACTAACTGTAAGTGGCTCTGGATAAGAGCGTCTGCTAAATGACTCACTAACTGTAAGTGGCTCTGGATAAGAGCGTCTGCTAAATGACTCACTAACTGTAAGTGGCTCTGGAGAAGAGCGTCTGCTAAATGACTCACTAACTGTAAGTGGCTCTGGATAAGAGCGTCTGCTAAATGACTCACTAACTGTAAGTGGCTCTGGATAAGAGCGTCTGCTAAATGACTCACTAACTGTAAGTGGCTCTGGAGAAGAGCGTCTGCTAAATGACTCACTAACTGTAAGTGGCTCTGGATAAGAGCGTCTGCTAAATGACTCACTAACTGTAAGTGAAACATCTCTTCTAACTGCTGTTTTTAATCCCCTCAGCTTTACTGGGGAGGTTAGTGAGACCACAGGATCTAGTAACCTTGAGATATTGATCAGTGACCACAAAACGTTGCTTCTTTTTCCAACAGCGTTTGAATGGTAAGTTTAAAGGGGAGGTTTAGTCCAAATTACTATAATATCTCTGAAGATATTTCAGGTTAGAGTGAAAGCTGAAGTATCTTTTGCTGATCAGTCTTGATTTGATTTGGACCGTGTTGACTGGCCTCTAGAATGTTCTCCAGCTATGTGGTGAAGCTGGATGGTTTGGACCGTGTTGTAATATATGTTACCGGTCTCTAGAATGTTCTCCAGCTATAGGATGGTTTGGACCATGTTGTAATATATGTTGACTGGCCTCTAGAATGTTCTCCAGCTATAGGATGGTTTGGACCATGTTGTAATATATGTTACTGGTCTCTAGAATGTTCTCCAGCTATGTGGTGAAGCTGGATGGTTTGGACCATGTTGTAATATATGTTACTGGTCTCTAGAATGTTCTCCAGCTATGTGGTGAAGCTGGATGGTTTGGACCGTGTTGTAATATATGTTACCGGCCTCTAGAATGTTCTCCAGCTATGTGGTGAAGCTGGATGGTTTGGACCATGTTGTAATATATGTTACTGGCCTCTAGAATGTTCTCCAGCTATGTGGTGAAGCTGGATGGTTTGGACCATGTTGTAATATATGTTACCGGCCTCTAGAATGTTCTCCAGCTATGTGGTGAAGCTGGATGGTTTGGACCATGTTGTAATATATGTTACTGGTCTCTAGAATGTTCTCCAGCTATGTGGTGAAGCTGGATGGTTTGGACCATGTTGTAATATATGTTACTGGTCTCTAGAATGTTCTCCAGCTATGTGGTGAAGCTGGATGGTTTGGACCATGTTGTAATATATGTTACTGGCCTCTAGAATGTTCTCCAGCTATGTGGTGAAGCTGGATGGTTCGGACCATGTTGTAATATATGTTGACTGGCCTCTAGAATGTTCTCCAGCTATGTGGTGAAGCTGGATGGTTTGGACCATGTTGTAATATATGTTACTGGCCTCTAGAATGTTCTCCAGCTATGTGGTGAAGCTGGATGGTTTGGACCATGTTGTAATATATGTTACTGGTCTCTAGAATGTTCTCCAGCTATGTGGTGAAGCTGGATGGTTTGGACCGTGTTGTAATATATGTTACTGGCCTCTAGAATGTTCTCCAGCTATGTGGTGAAGCTGGATGGTTTGGACCGTGTTGTAATATATGTTACTGGCCTCTAGAATGTTCTCCAGCTATGTGGTGAAGCTGGATGGTTTGGACCATGTTGTAATATATGTTACCGGCCTCTAGAATGTTCTCCAGCTATGTGGTGAAGCTGGATGGTTTGGACCATGTTGTAATATATGTTACCGGCCTCTAGAATGTTCTCCAGCTATGTGGTGAAGCTGGATGGTTTGGACCGTGTTGTAATGTATGTTACCGGCCTCTAGAATGTTCTCCAGCTATAGGATGGTTTGGACCATGTTGTAATGTATGTTACCGGCCTCTAGAGGGTGCTCCAGCCATATGGTCAAGCTGGATGGTTTGGACCGTGTTGTAATATATGTTACTGGCCTCTAGAATGTTCTCCAGCTATGTGGTGAAGCTGGATGGTTTGGACCATGTTGTAATATATGTTACTGGCCTCTAGAATGTTCTCCAGCTATGTGGTGAAGCTGGATGGTTTGGACCATGTTGTAATATATGTTACCGGCCTCTAGAATGTTCTCCAGCTATGTGGTGAAGCTGGATGGTTTGGACTATGTTGTAATATATGTTGACTGGCCTCTAGAATGTTCTCCAGCTATGTGGTGAAGCTGGATGGTTTGGACCATGTTGTAATATATGTTACCGGCCTCTAGAATGTTCTCCAGCTATAGGATGGTTTGGACCGTGTTGTAATATATGTTACTGGCCTCTAGAATGTTCTCCAGCTATAGGATGGTTTGGACCGTGTTGTAATATATGTTACTGGCCTCTAGAATGTTCTCCAGCTATAGGATGGTTTGGACCGTGTTGTAATATATGTTACTGGCCTCTAGAATGTTCTCCAGCTATAGGATGGTTTGGACCGTGTTGTAATATATGTTACTGGCCTCTAGAGGGTGCTCCAGCTATAGGATGGTTTGGACCATGTTGTAATATATGTTACCGGCCTCTAGAGGGTGCTCCAGCTATAGGATGGTTTGGACCGTGTTGTAATATATGTTACTGGCCTCTAGAATGTTCTCCAGCTATAGGATGGTTTGGACCGTGTTGTAATATATGTTACCGGCCTCTAGAGGGTGCTCCAGCTATAGGATGGTTTGGACCGTGTTGTAATGTATGTTACCGGCCTCTAGAGGGAGCTCCAGCTATAGGATGGTTTGGACCGTGTTGTAATGTATGTTACCGGCCTCTAGAGGGAGCTCCAGCTATAGGATGGTTTGGACCATGTTGTAATATATGTTACCGGCCTCTAGAATGTTATCCAGCTATAGGATGGTTTGGACCATGTTGTAATATATGTTACCGGCCTCTAGAGGGTGCTCCAGCTATAGGATGGTTTGGACCATGTTGTAATGTATGTTACCGGCCTCTAGAGGGTGCTCCAGCCATATGGTCAAGCAGGATGAAACATGATCGACGTCTACACAGTCAGCTGAGCTGCACACAACACTTAACAGAGACAATCTTTTATCAGAATATTATGCAAAAACATCATTCAGTAGCTAGGTTTCCATCCAACATGACTGTAAGTCGCTTTGGATAAAAGCTTCTGCTAAATGGCATATTATTATTATTATTAATTTGCGCCAGATTTTCATGCGAATCTTCTAAACTCTTCATAAAATAATGTGTATTTCCCCCACCAGAGATTGTGTTTCCATGAAACTGATTTATTTCGGATAAAAGTCTGTGCGTGATGACGTCGTGCACATACAAATAACTTTTGCCGTTAAAATTCCCGAATGGAAAAATACAAGTGAAATGGGTTTCCATCGCACTTTCAACTTTTACTGACGTTTTTGTCACAAAAAACGGTTTCGTTATATAGCGAATGTGCACACTCTCGTCTTGGTACGTGCGCTCTAGCCAACAGCTCAACAGATCTCAGATACAGTGCAGGTAGGCTACCTACATTGAGATTATTATGGATTAAATGCGATACTCTTTTTATTTGTCAAAACAGCAGCCAAGCATCGATCATCATGTCACCAGAATAAAGACCCTTGATATTTATTGGAAAAGAGTATCGAGGTCATCACGTCATACTTTCACCACCCGGTGAAGTTCATCATAACGTATTTCATCTGTAGCCTGATAAACTCCACGGTTTTCCCGAGTCGTAGTGGGAGGACCACACAACATGTCATCGCGTGACTCCCAAGTTTTCTTCGATATGATGGTTAATATATAAATATTTGCTAATTAAGGCGTTTCCGCCGCAATTTCTCGCATAATTCATTTTACAGACACGAAAAGATCCCGCCGTATCGAAACATATTGTCTGTCGGCATTTATAAAATTGTACAGGCATATCCTTTTTCCATATCCTGTTTCCATGACCTGTTTCCATATCCTTTTTCCATTACCTGTTTCCATGACCTGTTTCCATATCCTGTTTCCATATCCTTTTTTCCATATCCTTTTTTCCTTATCCTGTTTCCATAACCTGTTTCCATATCTTTTTTCCATAACCTGTTTCCATATCCTGTTTCCATATCCTGTTTCCATATCCTGTTTCCATATCCTGTTTCCATATCCTGTTTCCTGCTCGGTGGTGACTTTTTTCATGCATCAGGTAATTCAGCCGCATGAAATGGTTAGATGGAAACCTGGTTAGTGATATGAAAAGATAGCACAACACAGAAGTCATTGTTTAAAGATGGTTATTAGGGTGCATTATGGGTCATTATCATGTTGTAGGCTACAGGGCACATTACTCTTTTAAGCGTACAGTGCCTTCGGAAAATATTCAGACCCCTTGACTTTTTCCACATTTTGTTACTTTACAGCATTATTCTAAAATTGATTCAATTGTTTCCCCCCCCCTCATCAATCTACAGACAATACCCCATAATGACAAAGCAAAAACAGGTTTTTAGAAATTGTTGCTAATTTATACCAAAAAAAAGCTGAAATATCACATGTACATAAGTATTCAGACCCTTTACGCAGTACTTTGTTGAAGCTCCTTTGGCAGCGATTACAGCCTCGAGTCTTCTTGGGTATGACGCTACAAGCTTGGCACACCTGTATTTGTGGAGTTTCTCCCATTATTCTCTGCAGATCCTCTCAAGCTCTGTCAGGTTGGGATGGGGAGGCTCTGGCTGGGCCACTCAAGGACATTCAGAGACTTGTCCCAAAGCCACTCCTGCGGTTTTTTTTTCATACTGGCCCCCCGTGGGAATCGAACCCACAAC